>NC_052945.1:34315457-34615457 GCF_013358895.1 Oreochromis aureus | reverse complement strand
TGTAGAACTCAGGAGGATGATCTGTATGGACAAATGTATATGAAATATCCATGAACAATAAAAGGACTTTTGCCACTCAAATGCAGTCATGTGTTTAATTTGAGTATGTTGCAGGAGAAATACGTTCACTATTATCTTCCAAGAAAGCAATGGCTGACTCTGGTTTATTAACCACTGTCTTCCTCCTCAGTGTGAGTGCTGCCTTTGACACTATAGCTCATTGCAGCATTCTTCTTCTCAGACTAGCTTCTATTCGAGTCACTGAGAAACCCTTCAAACTAATTTAAATCTTATCTCTCCCACCTCACTCAGTTCATTCAACGAAAAAATTTCAATCTCATCCATTTTCAGTTACCATTGAAGTCCCCCAGTGACGGGTACTGGGCCGTCTTTTATTCATTATCTAATTCGTCTTGGTCATATCTTCTGTAAACGTAATATCAGTTTTATTGTTATCCCCGTGAAAGTAACCGAGATGACAGCCCTAGTTCTGCTGCAACCTTCTCAAATTAAACAGTGGTAAAACCTACGTTCTCCTCGTTTGACTGCTATAGAGTATATGAATATGATAATAAATGGAGGTAAAGAAGGTTAAAATATGATAGAATCTTGATCTGCTCTGCTCCTAACATCGACCATCTCTCCATTTTTAAATCCTGTTTCAAAATGTATCTCTTAGAACTGGCTTAATTTTTCTAATTGACTTCCACTTGTCACATGAATTATCTGTTCTTAGTGATCTTAAATATTAAGATCAAAATAAAAGTTGTACCAGAGAAGTTACCTCCTTTGAGTGCAAGAACCTTTCGTAGATTATCTTTATCAACAAGATCATCAAATAAAATTCTTTAGCAAAAAGCAAGAAGAGGTTCCTGAGTAAAAGTCACATGAAAAGGTGCTGTAACGGAAAAAAAATCCTTGCCCTACTAAATTAAATGATCAGGAAGTATTGCTGACATCAATGGGCATGCGATAGTTCACAATGCAACACGTGAAAATTACATTTACATTTAGATGTATAAAAATTCCATAAATGTATTCATCTTTAATATTATAAATGTACACAAGACGAGCGAATTTTGTGTGTCCGTGTGATTAAATACAACTGATATTTCTTCTTTTGGAAAATGTAACATAGTCAGAGAGCTTACTGGGAGAGATGACATTTGGTCTAGGCTCCAGTTTTTTGTTAATTGGTAATGTGTCAGGTCGCTGAGGATGAGACGGACGCTCCTGTTTGTCCTTATCCTTCTGTAACCTTAAACTGAAGATCTTGGAGAGCTTCTGTTTGATCTTTTTTTGGCTGAGCTTTTTCTTTGGTTTCTTTTCACTTTCATCCTCTTCTGATGTAGAGGAGGGGGATATAGTGTCATCCTGTGGAAACAGTTGAAGTATTTAAACTATTAAATTTTAGTTAAATAATTACATTGTAATTTCAAATAAAATACATTGAAATTCCATTTTATTACAGTGGACTTGTGCCCTTAGTTAAGGGCCATATTACAAAGTGTTACCAATCTTATTAATGTTATAGTTGCAACAAATAGCATGTACACCTCTGACATCCTGTATATAGCCAGGAACAATACATGTAGACACTAGCAGGTTTGGGTCCAACATCACTCACGGTCTTTCAAGTGTTCCAGCTCAAAACAATACAACACACTTACTTCGCTTTGGTCTTTGAGGTGTGCTGGTTTTGTCTTGCTCTTCCTGCCCAGTGAGCCTTCAGGGTCTTTGGCAGGACGTTGTGTGCTATTACGATGAGGCAGTTGCTTTATGAGGTCTTTGAATCCAGTCCTTTTTTCATCTCCTGAAGTGACAACCTGAGAATTCCGCTCATCCTTTGTTTTTGATTTTGGGTTGGAACTAGCATGGGAAAAAAAGACAATTCAACATAAAGAAGACAATTCATTAAAAATAAATGGTCACATAAATAATATTGCAAATATTTAATTACTATATTTAAAATAATTACTTACTTAAACCTTTAGATTGATTAAAATGTAAGTCCTAAAATTATGAAAAAGCACGGTGTGCACCATCTACCCTTTAATCATTGCTACTAACTGGTAAAGGTCACAAATGGCACGAGTCAGTGAGCTATTATCCAGAATGTTGTGTCTTGAGCTACAATTTAAAAAAAAAAAAAAAAAAAAAGACACAACAAAAAAGCACAAAATAGAATAGTAGTGAGTTATATTACCTGTACTTGTGGTGATCATTGTAGGCCCCTCCTACCCTCCCAGGCCTCTCTTTCAGAGGGATCAAAAGGGAGCGATGTAGAAAAGCTTGGAGCACTAAATGAGTCTCACTCTTAATCTCAATCAAAGAGATGGAGGACACAGATGAGCGGCGTCCTTCAGAGTCTGACATCACTACAGTTTACAAAAAATAAATAAATAAATAAAAATTCTTAAGTCATGTTATAAAATCCTCAAAAAATAAGCTACAATGGAGTGAAAAAGTGTTTGACCCCGTAATTTCCTCTTTTTATGTATGTTTGTCACACTTAAATGTTTCATCAAACAAATTTAAATATTAGAAAAAGATGATACAAGTAAACATAAAATGCAGTTTCTAAATGAAGGTGTTTATTATTAAGGGGAAAAAATCCAAACCTACATGGCCCTGTGTGAAATAGTTCAATTCAACTGCAATTATATAGCACCAAATCACAACAACAGTCGCCTCAAGGCACTTTATATTGTAAGGTAGACCCTACAATAATGCATACAGAGAAGAACCCAACAATCATATGACCCCCTATGAGCAAGCACTTTGGCGACAGTGGGAAGGAAAAACTCCCTTTTAACAGGAAGAAACCTCCAGCAGAACCAGGCTCAGGGAGGGGCGGGGCCGTCGGCCGCTATCTTGGTTTAGACTTGCACCCTTGTCTTTTACGCATTGAAATTCCTCCAGATTCCTTCAATCTTTTAATTATGTTATGCACTGTTGAAGGTCAAATATCCAAATCTCTTCCCATCTTTATTTGAGGAACATTAATTTTTTTGAAAATTATTGAAATCTGTAAAAACTATTTTAAATTTTTTGTACCAAATCATAATTACAATCATCTGTTGACATCATGTGTTTCAAATCACATCATTATTTAACAAATTCACCTGATTACTAGCCCTACATTGCTCCTGTCCCAACCTTTTTTGGAATATGTTGCAGGTCTGAATGACAGCAAAGGATGTCTATTTACAAATGAAATAAAGTTGACCAGACAAAACATGAAATATTTTGTGTTCATATTGTCTGCAATAACATAAGTCAAAGTAAATTTAGAAATCACTCCTTTCTTTTTTTATTTGCATTTTCCATACTGTCCCAACTTTTTCTGATTTGGGTTTCGAAGATGGGGCCTGATTATTTAAGACCTTGTATGTGAGGAGCAGGATTTTGAATTCTGGATTTAACAGGAAGACAATGAAGGGAAGCCAAAACAGGAGAAATATGCTCTCTCTTTCTAGTCCCTGTCAGGACTCTTGCTGCAGCATTTTGGATTAACTGAAGGCTTTTCAGGGAGTTTTTAGGACATCCTGATAATAATGAATTACAGTAGTCCAGCCTGGAAGTAATAAATGCATGGACTAGTTTTTCAGCATCACTCTGAGACAGGATATTTCAAATTTTAGAGATGTTGTGCAAATGGAAGAAAGCAGTCTTACATATTTGTTTAATATGTGCGTTGAAGGACATGTCCTGGTCAAAAACCACTCCAAGGTTCCTCACAGTGTTACTGGAGGCCAAGGTAATGCCATCCAGAGTAAGAAACTGGTTAGATACCATATTTTCAGATTTTCAGGGCCGAGTACAATAACCTCAGTTTGATCTGAATTAAGAAGCAGAAAGTTAGCGGCCATCCAGGTCTTTATGTCTTTAAGACATTCCTGCAGTTTAAATCAAATGACTGGATAATGTCCTGCATTAGGAAATTCTGATATTTTAATCTTTAAATCCCCTTTCCTTTGCTCCAAGATGCAAAAAGGTAATAATAATAATACAACTAATAATACAACTAAAACTAATACAAACCTTAAATACTAATCTGTATGTTTACGATACACAGTGACTTTCAAATGTCCTCCGGAAAATTTTGCAGAACAACAAAGCCAGCCTGCCATTTTTCATATCCTTCCTGGTGAACTTGATGTATCCACAGAGTTAGAGAGTTCATCAGCAAATTGTGGTATACTGTGGTTGATTTTCATCTAGTTATCATGAACCTGACTTCATGGTCCAATGATTGAAACTAGCACTTACAATCAACTGTCATTATGCATGTGTAATAGTTGTAAGCTTAGGAATAAACTATGAAAAATTTTTCTTTTTTTTGCTTTATTTAAATTTCTGGTGCCATGAGAGTCTTTAGTTCATCAACTTGGGTCAGACTGAACCAGACTAAACATACTTCACTGCAATGTATGTATGTGTGCTGCTCAAATACTCTCTGGAATTAGTAAAGTTTCTCTGATTCTGATGTATTGAGAAGTCATCCCCCAGTGCTTTTCCCTATTTGATGGTAGTATTAAGAGCTGTTCCTTGTAATATGTATACTCTTGTACTTTTTTATGCTAGTAACTCGGTTTTTTGTTTTTTTCCCTAAGGAACAAATTTGCTTAACATAAGAGACAAAAAATGACATGGAAAAACCCCGCAGAGCTATAGAATTGACTGTTTGTTTACATGTTTCAATTAAAAATTTCTTTTCTTTTCAAGACAATATTCAAGTGACGTTCAATTGTGTATACGTTCTTCTAGGTTCCGCCCAATCGATTATTTTGTGAACTCTCTGTTGTTGTTAACAGGTCGCAACACGGGTTCGAAACAGCTTGAAAAAGAAACAGAAACAAGCAAGTGATTCTAATCGTTCCATTCCATTCATACCTTACACCACCAGGAAATGCTAACAAAACACCGCCTTACTCACTTTTTATAACCCCCCTCCAAAAAAACAAAATTTACGACGACCTGTGACTATGAGATACCTCTGCCAAGGTACTCTTTAATATCATTTAAAAACGTTAGCTCAATTCATTTAAATCAAAGAATACGTGAGTTAAGAACAGTAATCGCCCGACCGACCAGGGACAAAACTTTTCCACGGTCATGACTCGAGTTAAAAGCTGGCTGCCTGAATATTTCACTAACTTTTACAGAAGGTAAATACATGCTAGACTGAGACAAACATATATAGAATAAAAACTTTGTACCTCGAGGTGTGTCTCGACGTGTCGAAGTAGACCCGAATTGAGGTTTAGAGTGTTTTTGCCGTTTGCTTGCGCAGCTACATTGAACTCCGTGGTAATCCTCTTCTTCTGCCGCTTCCACTTCTTCTTCAACTACTACTAGTTTAAATGCGGTAGGCACACCCAACTTACAGGTGCATTACCGCCACCACCATTAATCCCCTAGTTCAAACATAATCAAATTAAAGATTGCCTACTGTACTAACAGATTCCACAGTTTAATGCTTTGTTTGGTGTTCTTACAGTTTTTCTCAGTCGCTTTGGTGCGTTTCTCAGAACACCATCAACATTTGCACAGCAGTTAGTGCATTTCCCAAAACAATTAGTGCAAACTGCAAAACCTAGTGGATAGCCTGCAAAAGCACGTCACATGCACAGAATTGATTATCCATACCGCAAAAGCAAGTATCCATGTCAATGAAACTGCCAGTGCCATCAAAATGAAAAGTCTTGACACCATCTGTATGAACAAGATAGTCAAATGGCATTGTCATGTTTCCACTATGACAGTTTATAATTTCAGTGTTTCCCATTGCAAAAACAATTGGTGACACCTGAAAATGCTGTCGACAGCACTATGGCCTACCTGTACAGCCATCTGAAATGTGCAGTGAAGTCACTGTAGATGTTATGGGAGTCTTGGGAGTAACTGAGACACTGAATACGTACGTTTCACATTTCCATTGTGTAGAAGTGTTTGTAATCCTACAGAATTGTGCAAAAGAAAAATATGCTACAGTCACTTGTTCACTGTAGAATACATGTAAACATAAAATCACCCATTTGGTAGAGCTGTGCACTAATGTGAACAATAAACAGCACATGTAACAGTACAGTAAATCATTCTGGCATATCCAGACGTTCCTGTCTGTCTGGCCACATATTTTCATCTACATCACAACAGATGTTATCCCTCACAATGCAGCGAGGAAAGTATCTCCTGGAGTGGCGAATCCACCCTCTGCAGGACTCTGCTGTGATGTCATCACAAGCTTTTGTAGATTCAGTATGCACCTCATGCCAATCCTGTCTGTTGGTTTACATTATATATATACTTGTAGAGTAGGGGATACTGTAACGTGATTCACCTATGACTGGGTAGAAGAGGCTTTTCATTGGTTGCAAGTAAGAGTAACACACACCAATTTTCATTAGTGTGAGATAGGGTTCACCTGAGAAAAGTAATTTATGGAGATTTTCATGGAAACTCCTTAAAAATAGGGTTTTCAAAATGGGTGTACAAATTGTTTGACAAGATGTTCAACAATTTTGAGTGCACTGACACAAGCAATGAAATGAAGACTATTAGTTGTATGGACAATGACTATTCAGCCGGTACAAGTATAAATAATTGTGACATTCATGATAAAAGCAAGGAGATAGTGATGAATAGCAAGTCAAAAGTGACCATTCTTTAGATATTTGTACTTACTCAACTGCTTCATGTCCAAAGGCATTTGCCTTTGGACGAAATGAACATGAAACCGCCACAAGGTTGTGCCAAAACGACTACATGTTGTGGAGGTTGAACTAACTGTTGTGCAAAGTTTAATTCTGTTGTGAGAAATGCACCAAAGCAACGGAGAAAAACTGTAAATAAAGTCACTAATCTTCTCCTCTCTTCCTCATATTCATTGTGGCGGATGATTGAGTGTTAATGCTGTGTTCCAAAATGAAAACTGTAAAGTCACACGGCTGTGCTGAAAAGTGACCATAAACAAGGCAGGTCAACCATTTTTAATGTAAAATATGAATGTAAACCCCACCATAACGTGTTTTTGTTGTTTCTCTGGATTTTTTTTCAACGTTTTGAGTGCAAGTGTTTTGGTAAATGAACTGGTACTTATAAAGCGCTTTTCTACTCTATGTTAAGCACGCAAAGGGCTTTACACAATTCACCCATTCACAACAGCACTTTTTTCTGTTTCTAAGTGCTTCCTAACTAACATCCACACATTCGGAGATGACCAACATGTTAGGGTTAGTATCTTGCCCAAGGATACTCACCACCACCTGAGCTACAGCCACCCACCTGGCTTATAATAATTTATTATCACATATTCTTTCAGCCCAAATTTTAACAACATATTCTTGCTCATTTTCACTCCCCTATTCTATATGAGTATTCTATATGGGATGCCTTGCTTAAGAAACGTGGCACATCCTCCTCCTCCTCCTTCTTCTCTCTCCCTGTAAACTGTCGCATAGTTATATAGAACGAATTCCAAATTAGATTTAACCCAGGATGCCTAGTGATAAATGCAACATTCCGTATGTTGCATTTATCACTAGTTTTATTTAATTTCTTTGTAAATTTAATTCTAATTTTCTGTACTTCTGCCTCTCTTTTCACTGCTTTGCAACCCCAAAATGCTACATTGTGGCTTCCTCTGTGGCTGCAGGATTCTGTAGTAACTCCTGCTGCACACTTGCCATTTCTATTGTCCCCTCCACAATGAGCTCACCTGTGATTCCTTTTATATACAGCTGTCTGAATTCTTAACAGCTAAAACATCTAATGGGCTTTGGTGCAAATTCTCTGTACATATAAGCAGTTTTGTCATATCAAAATTATAGCTCTTGCTCCTCGAAGCATAGCTGCAGTCCCTTTTTTTATATGTTCTCCCCAGCATTTTCATCATTTACTTCACTTGTTTCTCACTTGCAGATTTTCCACCAGTTCCTCCCTTTTTACATTTTTTAACCTTCTTTACCTCCATTTCAGATTTACTGCCTATTAGTAAATTTCCATAACTCAGAATGTGCATTTTTACTTCTCCCAATTGTCCTCTGATAATTCCAGTTAATTTTGTTGGGTCCATCTTTTCACACACCCATCTTTCTCAAATCTCACCACCGCAGTAAATAGTTCTGGCGGTTAGCTGTATACCACTTCTCTTCCTTTGTTTTCTGATTCAACACTCAACACGTCTACCCATTCTTCCTCCTCTTCCTTCCTCTATCCATACTATTGCTGTCACTGTCAGTTTTCCTCTGTCTCACTCTATCACTTGTTGCAGACAACACCGCTTGAGCACTGTTGTTGTACAGAGCCTGTCTAGACTGTCACCAGCTGCTCCGGGACAACTAGTCCTGCTTATGAGTCCACAAGAGAAGATGCTGATATTAGTGTTTGATTTTCCCACACTCACCGCCAATTTCATTCTCCTCTCCACCAGACACACCAGTAACTGTCTCCTGACATGACATTTTCCTCCCTCTTTTTATTACCCAAACTTTTCTAAATCAGTCTATGTATCTGTGACTGCTTGTAAAAGCTATTTTTTCAGTTCAACCTGTGTGCTTCTGTTTTCTTGTTGCAGAATGAGGAATTAGATGTCTTCCACTTATTGGAAGGTTTCTGATTTGCTTCCTGCTCCAGTCTGTATGTTGAGGTGGCCTCATAGGAGTGTATGAGTATATGCTCAATGAAGCAAGTGTGAGCGTCTGTGTGTATAAGAACATGGTTTTGAAGTAAGTACTTTATGAACCTGCAGTCAGCTGAGACTGAAGAAGTCTCTTGGATGAGCGAAGAAACGTTTCTCCCACTGAAAACGCTACATCCAGGTGAACAGAATGCTTTTTTCAGCAGTTTATGGTGAGTAATATTACAAAAGTGTTAGTTAAATCTATTTGCCATACCTACCATGGCGATGTTCTATATAAGCTAAAGAGATTACTATGGGGATTGTAAGCATCTGTTTATTCAGAATGCAGAAGGGGGGTAATATGCCATGGGCTCACATCTTTCAATATCACTCTGCTTCAATAGGTTACTCACAGTATGGACTGCACTCATTTTTAATCTCAGCGTACATTTTGATCTCCACAATACACAGTTTTGTGAATTTAGCTTGCACTAGTGCGATTCTTTACATGATATTTGTACATGACTTCACTAGATGTCCATATTTGACTTTTCTGGTGTGAACTGCAGCAGAGCTGCAAAGATTTTGCCTTGAGGTTTTATGTATCCACACACTGCTACACTGCAGTACCAAAATTGGCACCAGAAAAATAAGAGTTTGGCTTTCTCATAACTCTTCTGTGACAAAAGTAAATACAAGTGCTTAAAACATTTAGGATGCACACTAAATTTGGGAAAAGGTGTGGGATTGTAGTCTGACCTGACTCTAATTCTAGATTCATGATATTAATCATCTAATCTTATAAACATAATACAGTTTAGGACACAAAACAGTAAAGATCCTCTCCAGATATGAGATGATATTGCTGGAAAAATGTGATGTCTTGCACTATCATACACGAGTTAATCTGAAGAGCATTTGCATCAGAATGTGGTGACATGTTTGTTTATGGAGATACCTTTGATCAAATGTGATCATCCCCACAGAATAAAAATTGTTTGATTTGATGAGTCTTTTATTTGTTGTTGTCGTGATTCTTAATGTCATATAAATATCATTTAAATAATTTCTTAGGAAACACTTCAGTCTTTCCACATCCTTAGACAGATTTGTCCTTTTTTTAAATTGTAAAACTTTTTTTAAATGTTTTTTGATATCAAATGAATATACACAGTTGAAGCTGTGGTAGAAAGGTCAACAAACATACTTTTATTCATCATGGATAATCTCTCTGTGCCACTGGACAGGCAGTGGAGTACTTTCTCTAACAGGGTTAGGGTTGACCTTACAGCAAATCTTTCATACCCCATGAAACAAGTCATTATAATACAGTATATTTATATCTCCCACATATATTATCTTCTGAGAGCAAGAGACACAACCACTATTTCTGAGCAGTTTTCTCAGAGTACCACACAACGCCTTGGATTGAACATTGTCTGTATACTACTTTAATGTTAGTATTTGCTGATTCCTTTTTTATAGTGTGTGTTGCTCCCACTTGACCAAGTAAGCATACAACAATACAAAGATCATGACAGAAAAATGTTTGTGCCAAGATTGGCGTCTATTTTATTTAGGAAGGTACTTAATTATCACGATGACGGAATTCTAATGAAAAAACAACAACAAAATGAGAATTATACTAGTTATGTAAACACAGGCAATGGGAATGCTGAACAGTCTTTAGCACAGCCCCCCCAAAACCTGTCCAGCGTCACTGGTGTCAAGACACTGGTACAAGGATTGGGAGTGACCAGACCAAGAACACATGCAGGACTTCAGGAGATTGTAATGGTGAGATTAAACTGCAAAACTTAACAAATAATAATGTCACAACTGCCAAAATCCCCCAAAACATATAAGAAAAGTGCTTCAGTGCTTTGAAATATAAAAGAATAAGCCAAGTCTGCACACTACAGTCAAAACAGTAATTACAGTAAATGTTGTCATAAAGTTCTATTGGAAACATGGAGCTCAGAATTACAGTAATTAGTCACTTTAAACACAAGGTAAAATAGAAAACAGAGAATATGCCCTTCCAACATGCTCTATTGAATCTCATTTAGTTGCTTTGTCTGCATTTTGTGCTTACTTACCTCTTGCAACACACAGCCATTTCCTCCCTTGTAGTGAATCTGTCCAGCACTCATCTGTCTCTGTATGAATGAGTACTTTGTAAGCACCACTACCCCCTCAGCCAATTCTTGTGCCCACGTCTCAATCTCCAAATTCCAGTCCCTCTGCCTATCTTCTGTGCTGGCTGAGTGCTCATGTCACTTTGTCTCACCCCCAAAAATCACTGTTCATCAGAGCTTGAGCCAATAAAGAGCCAGGCAGCTGGGTGAGGCACTTCCTCTGTGACAGGAAATTAACCACAAACAACTGACCAGTGGGAGGGGGATAATGAGAAAGGGAGATCAAAAGACGCTGATGTTTTAATGGCTGTAAGTAGAGTTCTAAAGGGGATGAACAGGTCATGGCAAATATTTCTTGTGTTGGCTTCTAAAATAAATCTGAATAAATACATATACTATATCTAGCTTACTCTAGTGTATAGCATATGCATTTAAAATTTCACTGATATGTCACTGTAAGTTTCTGTTGGGTCCTAACTGTGATGTATATGCATTGTTGTGCAAACATACAATTTCTTAGGAAAAGGCACCCGCCTGTTTATTCATTCAATTATCTAATCAGCCTATCGCGAGGACCAACATGTAGAAAATCCTTTAGATACAGGAAAGCTGGAGCACAGCAATTTTGATGGTGGCTTCGTTGTTGTTAGCAGATGGAATCATTTGTGATGAGCAAAAAACATCAAAGAATACACCATCGGGCTCTGATTCCTGTCAGCCAAGAGCAAAGGGCACGGGCTCGCCAAAACAGAAAGATTACTATCTGTAACATGCACCAGGTCACAAGGAAAAGCTGTGTCTAACTGGATTAACGATTCACTGAGGTCAATGAACGGCTGTCATCGGTCATTTATAGAAATTATTCAAGGTAACCATTACTATTAGAATACTTTATTGATCCCAAAAGAAATTATTATCACTACAAGTATCATTATCATTAAGTACTGCCCAAAATGAAGTGCAACACCTGATTACAAGAACTGCTGGAAGCAAACATCAAGGATACAGTCAGTACTGTAAGGTTTGTAAGGTGCAGTGTAAAACACCATTATGTGGCTAATGGTTTGAATTTCATTAACATAAATGAATTTACTCAAACCTCATTGTTCAAATACAATTTTAACATTATGGTAATCAGCAATGGTTAAAGTCGGTTTTCTTGTATGTGTAGCTGGAGTTAATATGGGAATTGTTGGTGAACTAGAGGGCAGGGTGCTGAAAGGATGATGATGATGATGATGATGATGATGGGCTCATGTTCAAAGACAGTAGATACAGAAAAGTGGCTTTGATAACTTCTGGGTGGGGTGTCTGGGAGGGAGACGGTTGTTTATGAAGGGGATCTAATCCCACTCGTGATCTGCTGTAGCATTCTTCATCACATCATTAACTTCAAACTGCATCACTGCATTAACCAAACAACCTGGATATGTCTGACCTTATATGGTCTGGTGGCTTTTCTGATATGAACTTCAGTGTGGAGTGGGCCTCAGAGTTATCTTTGCAAGAAGATGGGCCTCTTCCTCGATTATGCTTATCATGATTCATTTTCTGTTTGTTTATTCTTTTTCGTGTGTTAATGTTACATTATCTCAAAAGTATACTTTCATTTTTGTTTATAGATTAGTTTCCACACAGAAACTGAACAACAGAGGCAGTCAATGCAAAAGAAAGTCTGTGCTTTCCGGAAAGTGCCTGATTGCAGCATAGTGATAAATTTCATTTAAACATGTTTTTCTCTTCTTAAAATAGCAGCCAGTGATTATTTTTCTCAGACCAGCAACATTTCAACTATAGTTGGAGCTTTATTTGAAATGGGTGTAGGGATCTGTTAACAGGAAATCCACCGTCACATGGGCAGGAAATGCTGTTCAGACAGAAATAAACAAGACATATAAGGGAAACAGAGGCGCTGCTGACATTACAGCTGCTGCACATCATTTTCTCACCAGGAGAGAGGAACACCATCACTAACGCAGTATATATGTCTCTTACTGATATCCTCAATAAACAAAAATTGTGCCTGTATTTTAAATCACACACTTTTTTCCCCAGAATACTCTGTTGCAGCCTTTACAAACTCTTTACTGCAGTAGCCGCAAAACTGAGAAATACTCCTTCATAATACCAGCAGTCTTTGGACTTTTACTACACTGGTTTATGTGTGGCTGGATTGCATACTAAAAAATTATAAGGTACAGCTGTTCATATTGCCAAGAAAAATATTCTCATATAGTGGAGGAGAAGTAAATCGTTACATATTTCACACTGTTTTCATAATTCTATAATTATACCTGATTTTTATTGAACGTCCTCGAGCTACCTATTCCCTGTCGCCATTGCTTTAACCTCCTAGGACCTGGGGTCCTCATATGTGGACATCACATTTTGGGTTGTCTAGACAACAATACTAAATTTTGCTCTATAAGGGCCTGATATCTCTCACGAGGACATTATACTGCCACGGCTCTATCGAAATTTAAAAAATAATGTCCTCATATGTGGATATCCGGCCCTTGTAGAGCAAAATTAGGTAAAAAGGTCATTCTTTGTTTTTACATTCAGGTCCCAATCAGCCCAAATAGCAAAGGGAAATTAAAAATGCATGCCATGAAAGAGTAAGGTCTTAGGAGGTTAATATAGAAACACATGCATGAAAACACATGTGTAGCTTTTCATTTAAGTTATTATATTATACACCGTTGGTGATTTCTAGGCAACAAAACACAGAAACTATGGGCTAAAAATCAAGTTCTAATTTCATCTGTGTGATGCATCAGTAACCTCAATTTAACAATTACAGTCTATTAGAGTCTAACTAAAAGGAGTGTTTACAGTTTTTTCTGAATGCTTAAACCCTAACTGTGATTCTTATAGCACAATTTCTAAAACTATTAATACTTATAGCAAAACCACTCACTGAATTTGCAAAACTAAAAGCACAAACACTGCTTTGCACTCAGTTTGCCATTTTGTAACACACACTTTGCAAAACTGTAGGCACAATTCACTGCACAACACTCTTTTTGCAGAACTGTAAACACAACTCACTGCTTACACTCAATTACCAAATTTCCAACAAACTCCTAGCAAAATTATACACATGTATGGCTATCATTAACACTATTTTGCCAAATGTCTGGCACACTTTCACATGTGAAAACTGTTTTAGATAGTTAGTCCACTTTGCAATCAGCCTAAGCACTATAAACAGGCCACAGGTAAGCTGTCTATGTGGAGTACAATGGAAGGAGCAGCAAGAGTGAGAAGAGTGAGAATCAGAGGAGGCCGAGGGAGAGGATGTGGAGGTGAAGAAGTTGGAGGAAGAGGACGTGGAGGAGCAAGAAGAGGACGAGGAGGGGAAAGAGGAAGGGTAAGAAGAGTAAGGAACAGAATAACTGATGACATCAGAGCTACAATAGTGGACCATGTCATCAACCATGGGATGACCCTGAGGGAAGCTGGCCAACGGGTTCAGCCTAAACTGAGCCGCTACACTGTGGCAGGCATCATTAGGACATTTCGAAATGAGAATCGGTGAGTACTTTGTAGCACTGCCATACTCTAATGAAAAACACAACAGTACCATACATGCAAAAATACTGAAATTGTTACTTTACAGAATTGCTAGACGTCCAGATGTTGGAGGCAGAGGCAGAATGTTCACTCCAGAGCAAGAGACCCATATAGTGAACATGGTGATTGCCAATAATGCAATGAGACTGCACGAAATACAGCAGCGCATAATTGATAATGACACCATCTTTCAAAATATACACAGTGCAAGCATTTGCGCGCCACAGAATAAGAATGAAGCAAATTTACAGAGTTCCTTTCGAGAGAAACACAGAACGTGTAAAGCAACTGCGATATAACTATGTGCAGGTAAGCTAGTGTCATTGGTTCTGAATTTGGAAGTGCATACTGTAGTGCTGTGCATGGGCCTGATGTGTTGCATTTGTTTTGTCTTGTCCAGAGAGTGATGGAACTAGAAGCAGATGCAATGGGACATGAGCTACTTTTTTTGTGGATGAGGCCGGTTTTAACCTCAGTAAAACCAGGAGACGTGGCAGGAACATTATTGGACACCGTGCCATCATCAATGTCCCAGGACAACGTGGTGGTAACATAACCATGTGTGCAGCTATAAGCCAAAATGGTGTTGTTCACCATCATGCAACCATAGGCCCATACAACACTGCACACATTATTGCATTCCTGGACACCTTGCATGACATGCTCACTGTTCAGAGACCAGAGCAGACCCGATATGTCATCATATGGGACAATGTTAGTTTCCATAGGGCTGCTTTGGTCTGCAACTGGTTTACAGACCACCCATCCTTCATGGCACTCAACCTCCCTCCATACTCTCCATTCTTAAATCCCATCGAGGAGTTCTTCTCTGCCTGGCGCTGGAAAGTGTCGACCGTCATCCTCATCAACAGGTAGCCCTTTTACAGGCAATGGAGGAGGCATGTGGAGATATTGACCAGGCATCATGTCAGACCTGGATACGGCATTCAAGGAGATATTTTCCCCGGCGCCTTGGACTGGAGGATATCGCATGCGATGTGGACGAAATTTTGTGGCCGGACCCAGAAAGACGACACGATGTAGACTGATTGTCTTTTTTTCCCCCTTTTTTTTTTTTTGTGAAATTCCTATTTTGTGTTCTGACTTTGTCTTGGTTTTGATGAGTGTGAATAAACACCAATACTTGAAGTTTGGATCCTTGTATGTTTACATGACACTATGACAAAAGTGTGACCTCAAATTGACATCTGTACACAGAGAATGCAAAAGCCAGATGTGTTTTGTATTCATACCATCAGTGTGCAGTTGGCGCATTGTGTGCTTAGTAGATGATGGCTTGTGTGTACTGTTTGATACGAAAACACCATTTTTACGAAGGTGTGAAGAGTTAATCTAGCTGTGTTCGCTTTTGCAAGAGAACTACAATGTTTTGATAATTGGGTGACAGGTTTTCTTATTTGTGTGTAGAGTTTTGTAAAAATAGCCAATAGTTACAAAAAATGTGCTTAAGCAATCAGAAAAAACTGTAATAGCAATAAAAGTTAGAACAGATAATCCTCACCTGCAAAATGGACCTCATGGTTGTATATATAAGAGTGTGTGTGTGTGTGTGTGTGTGTGTGTGTGTGCGAGCATGCTTGCGCGTGTGTGTTCTCTTTTAAGTGATTTTATATATGAAGAAGCACCTCATACAAAATCAAATCAAACATACATTCTTGCTCCCCCCTCCCTGTGGTCACAGGTTGTCATAAGATCTGGAGGCCATAGAGTCAGGTGGGGATTCATCCCATCATCAAGTGGTATTATTTTAATCATAGCTGCATGGGTTTAATTTCAAATATATGACTAAAGGAGAAATTTATGGGAAAGACTGTGGCTGGGCTTAGTGAAGTGCGATAGCAAATTTTGAAGTGTGATTTTTATAGGTTTTAAATTTTTGGAGTCGTTACTGGTATCACCAATAACGACACCAAAAAATTCCAAATGGTCTCAATCAAACCTGATTGCTTTTATTTTCATAGTAGTGTTGTTTTGTTCACCTTGCATAGCATTTGACTAGACAGAGTGAAGAGGAGAGTGACGACCTCTAATATAAAGAAACCAGGATGGTCACACTGGAGGAGACCAAGTAAGGAGGAGAAAATGATCTGATCAGTTGAATGCTTGAAGTTTATAATGGCAAAAACTGAGTAATGGATACTAATTAATGGAAATTTTTGAAAAAATCCTTAATGATGGACGTAACACACGAGTAGGGCTGGGCAAAGCGAGGTTTTTCTAACCAGCTGTGCAAGGACTTGGATTGAGGTTGTGAAACAGTCTGACACCCACATCCATAGCGACACCTAGTGGCTGTTTTTTGTCTATCGCCACATCTTGGTAACCCTGTTCTGTGAAATAAGGACAAGTTTTGCATAGTTCTGAACAAGGCTACTTATTAGCAGAGATGGGCAGTAACGCGTTACTTGTAACGCGTTACTGTAATCTGATTACTTTTTTCAAGTAACGAGTAATGTAAGGGATTACTATTGCAAAAACGGTAATTAGATTACCGTTACTTTCACGTAGGAACGCTGCGTTACTGCGTTACTAAAACCGTGATTTTTTTTGCGAGAACGTCTCATGACAGTGACGTGGCGAGTGCGACGTTCGTGACAACAGCTGTCTGCAGATCATAATATATGGAGTGCGGGACAGAGTGTAGCATGCAGCGTTTAAAGCGTGGAAGTACTGACCTTATTTTGAGTTTGATTCCATAAAAGTGACAAAAACATTAGTGTCCGTTGTGCGTGGGAAGAAAACTACTTTTTACAGCGAAAAAACCCTAAACTTCCAAGCAAGCACCGAGTGTACTACGACGTAATGTGAAATTCATAGAGAAACTCATGGATTCTTCCACTGACCGCTGCAGCACACCTGCACCAGGGTAAACCTCCGCCTACCCCAGTCCTGCTTTACAGGTGAAAATAGAGCAACAGGACCGCTAGTCTTTGATTTTATTTATTTTCTGCTGTGTTTTACTTTCATCTATTTGAAAGAGTGAGTGTAAAACACAAAAATATTTTATTTTATGTGCTGGAATGTGCAGAAAATAGGTTTAAATGTTAAACAAATTTCTTCCAGTCAGAGAATGTTGCATATAATTTAATTTTTGCTTGATGCATAAAGTTAAAAGATTAAAACTAATAAAACAAGTTTTAAAAAGAGACTTTTCCATTTGATTACATTTTGTATGATGAATTATGCAGAAAAAGTAGAATTGGGCTGAAAGATCTATCGCTTTATCACCTATTCAGGTTGTAAATCGTGTTTTTAAAAAGTAACTAAGTAACTAAGTAACTAAGTAACTAATTACTTTTGAAAATAAGTAATCAGTAAAGTAACGGGATTACTTTTTGGGGGAAGTAATCAGTAATTAGTAACTGATTACTTTTTTCAAGTAACTTGACCAACACTGCTTATTAGACCAGTCTATCAATAGTTATTAAGTGATTAGTGATTAATCATTGTTTTGGGGGAAATCTCTATAAAAACAAGTAAAGAAAAACACAGAGATTGTTCAAAGACACCAAGCTACGACTGTAAGCACACGACAGTGTGCTTCAACAAATGCTATTTTTTTCCTCTGTTATCATATGTGAGACTGTTTCAGTTGCTTAGTAAATCAACGCAACGCACAACAACCTTGTAAGAATCCCTCAAAGTCTGGGTATGTTTGGCTTTTGGGGAGTTGGTGTCATCGGGTTTGTTTTACATACTGTCAAACAAAACTACAAGATGGCATGGCATTAGGTTATCCATCCATCCATTCGCTTCCGCTTATCCTTTTCAGGGTCACGGGGGGCGCTGGAGCCTATCCCAGCTGTCATAGGGCGAGAGGCGGGGTACACCCCTGGACAGGTCGCCAGTCTGTCGCAGGGCTAACACACAGGGACAGACAACCATTCACACCTAGTGACAATTTGGATTATCCAATTAACCTATCCCCACAAGCTGCATGTCTTTGGACGGTGGAAGGAAGCCGGAGTACCCAGAGGGAACCCACACAAACACGGGGAGAACATGCAAACTCCACACAGAAAGACCCCGGCCTGATGGTGGAATTGAATTCAGGACCTTCTTGCTGTGCGGCAACAGTGCTAACCACCGTGCTGAGCAGCCTGTGAACCATGAAGAAGTTGAGTTGAGTATGAGATTTATTACTGTTGTAACACTGACTTTTAACAAGGTCAGTCTAATGAGAATAATGTTCATTTTCACAAGTGAAACATGAACCCTTGTCTTGAGTGTATTTTGTGTAATTTCCCTGTTTACATTTTGTTATGCTATTTAAAGTTCAGTATGTCTGTATGTCTGTGTATTCAGATCATTCCATAACAAAGACGATAGAGGTTAATGTGCTTTTATGTTCCATGTTCACTGAGGAGATTTGGACACATCAAGAAATAAAATATAAGAAAATGCAGTTCAGTGACAAAAACAGTGCAAAAGTAGAGTAATAAAGCACTCCAACAAAATACTGTAAAATGAACTAGAAAACAAATTGAGAAAAGAGGAATTGATGTGATTATGAAGACATGAATGTTATTATAATATAAACCTGCTAAAATGAGGTTATGCTACGGTTAGCTTCAGTGTTGGGGCTTTAATCCTCCTCTGTGTCCACAGCACAGTCTAGAACTGTCATCCTTTCTATCTCCCCTGGTGAACTTTGTTTCTGTCCATTGAGTCGATGCTTCTACTTCATGTGTTTTGATTCTGACCCAGGTGTCATGCACATATCTGTACCAGTGGCTAGGTGTGCCTTTTTTCACAAATTTGCTGAATACCTCTGACTTTTTAGAACTGAAGAAGCATCTTGGATAAGAGGTGAAACCCTTCAATAAATTTAAAGAACTCCAGTCGTATTCTTTTCAGACTCCTTAGACCTGGATGACTGAGAGCTTACACAGATATATGAGAAAGATAGCAGAGGATCAAGAACCTACTTAAATTGAAGTTAAATTTGTTCTTTTTTAATTGCTGTAGTACAAAAGAACATTAAAAAAATTCAGACAAATTTGATTGAGAGCATATGAGGGGTTTCCTTTGCGTGTCTGTCTGTGAGTGCTATTTTTGTTTCTTGAGAAATTCTATTCCACTCCATTCCACATAATGGCGCTAGTGTACTTTTTGGGTGGTTTTCTGGTCACTCACCAGTGTTCGAGTAACGTGGAGAAGAAGAAGAACAAAACGAAATACAACGAGGAAGAAGAGCGTGTGGCTGTAGTCTGCGTTAAGAAAAGATTGTTCCGGAATATAATTTAAGCGGATCTGGTAATAATAATTTGCTTATAAAGCTTCTTTAGTCCCAGCTGGCCTTTTTGTTTCTTTTTATCTGTTGCCCTCTTTTCAATCGTTTGGTTTGGCAGTGTGTTTTCAAAGTTTGAAATAACAGCTAATGTTAGCATAACAGTTAATGTTAGATATATCTGTTTATCATCAGCTGTAAAAAAAAAAAAAAAAAAAAAAAAATCCCAAATATGAGACAAATTATTAATTTTGTCATTTAAATTAGAAAAAACCCGAAGGACAATGACTCGCCATGGAAAGAACTGCACAGCTGGAGCTGTCTACACATACCACGAGAAGAAGAAGGATACAGGTAAGAAATCCTCAGTGCTGTGAGTTCTTGTCTTTGTTCTCTCAGATTAGTCCGGTCAGAAAGAGAACATGGTTTTCTGTATAATCTCTAGTCATGTGATTATCTAACTCTGATCCTGCTCAGCGGCCTCTGGTTACGGGACACAAAGTGTTCGACTTGGCAGAGATGCAGTCAAAGACTTTGACTGCTGCTGCCTGTCCCTGCAGCCCTGTCGGGATCCTGTTGTCACGTATGTTTTTTACTTCAACACACAAGCACCTGCACACAGGCGAGCAGTTCATCACTAACTTAATAATTACAGTAGAATTTTGAATAGAGTAGTATTCCTTTATTGGAATTATTGCACATATAAAAATGTGGAATGAAATTTTCATTTTATATAAACTCTTAACAGCCTTAATAAATGAGTACATTCATGAATTTATTTATCATGAACCTTAGATCATACTGCACAGTTTCTTTAATGAATTCAGTTCTTTTACGTCACGTGGTTCTGTAGTCTTTAGGTGTTGGGTTTTTATAGACCTCTAGCATCTGACAGAGAGGAGCAGAGTGATCAGGTGGTTTCTTGGTGGAGACAAATTTTAAATTATATTTATGGATAGCTACAGGCAAGAGGCTGTGTTAGTGACATAGTACAGGACGTGTATAATGTTCTGAACTGATTTAACAACAACACTCTGCACGGCTTTTTTTTATTAGCTACAGAGCAAATTGTGAACTACTTTCAATAGAACAGGAGCAGCTGCTGTGACAGGTCTGTAGGGGGAGTCGTCATTCATTGATACAACTGTGTTTACAATCCTGTGGAGCTCCGGAGCTGATATTAATATATCAATCACTTCAACTTTTAAATGATTTCATTCATCATGGGGGGGAAAAGGTCTCTCCAAGCCATCCTGGCCTTATGTGGAAAAGTAATTTCCCCTCCTAGTGACACCAGGCCTGATTACTGCCAGACCTTTTAAATCAGGAAGAAACAACCAGATCCTTTCACTGTAGACATCAGACTGTAAGATTTTTCCTTTGTAATTTAAATGAAATTAGTCTGTCTAATCCAGGGAGCCTTGATATCAACCAGTTACCACAGTTAGCCAGGTCAAACAGATATGGCATCATGCTTGTTTGGCAGTTGTGCAGTCTTGCAAGTGATCAGCAAACACACACCAACTCCATCTTATTACAGGTCAGGAGACTTCACCTAGTGATCAAGTTCTGTGCCACAGTATTCTACAGTTTCTGACAAATAGACCTGAACTCCCATGCTTTATATATTTTTAATTAGTTATTAATCATATTTAATTGAACTATGATTAATTATAAAAATCTCTAATAAACACACACACATTAAAGCATACCATCTAATGTTAGTATATGTGTAACACTGTCATGTTTCTCTTTGTGTGACCAGTCCAGATGGATACCTCTATGAAAAACAGGCCATTCTTGAATATATTCTTCACCAAAAGACACAGATTGCCAAAAAAATGAAAGTAAGTAACTCACTTAACTGTTCTTAACTCCTCACAAGTGCTTGGACAGTCACATCCACAGCTAAACACCATGGGTTTGTTTTGTGAATCAAGGCTTAATCATCGGGGTAACTAACACTGAAGAAGAAAGCCATGCAGACCGAGCTGTATGCTATTTGTCACTGGAATCTACATGTATTCATTTGGTGATGTAGAAAATGTTTGATATTTTTGATTAGACAATTAACAGAGCTTGTTTGATATTTAATACCAAAAATACTGAGTAGAAAGTTGAATTTGACTTTGGCAATAAGGTGATTTCCACATCAGACCTGAAGACAATGAGTAAACTTTTTAGAGTTTAGAGTTTCAAAACTCTAATGTTCAGCTGTACATGTTACACAGCATATAGCATAAAAAAAACTCAATTTAAAATATTAACTGTTGATGCATTTTGTGCAGGACAAAAGTTAAATGACTTTTTATACAAGCACACACAGACCCTGAAAGAGCGCACTTAAAAAAGGAGGTTGATGAGTGCCATTGTGACTGGGTTTTTTAGGCTTTGCTAAGCCAGCTAATCCAAAGAGAGCTTGGATATGTTGAACTTGCTTCATAGTCACTCCTGTAAACAATGAAACAAACAACATAAAATCAGCATTGCAGCCAACACATATGACAGACAGCCCAGCTTTCTCTAAGAAATAATGGCCTCTTACTTGTCTAGGACTGTGAGTGCTTGGCTTTATTTTCTTCCTTGATTTCTTCAGGCATACGAGAAACAGAAGCAGGCGCAGAGGAGCAGCAACCAACTTGAGTCCAAGTCAGAAGAGCGAGAGAGAGTGGAGCGGTTTAAAACAAAGGAGAACAGCATTGTATCTAAACCCATCAACCCCTTCACATCTGGTGCGTGCATGTCTGTCAAAATATACCTTACAATGTTGGCCACAAGAGGGAGCCAAAGCTCAGACTCTACCCAACAGACTCTGGACTATGGCTGCTGCTGTTGTCGCCTGTGTTGTTTTAATGCACCCAAACTCTTTTTTAAGACGTTTTTTTTTATAATGAATACAATTCTGTGAAAATTGCTTCTTTTTTTTCAGGTAAGAACATTGGAAGTGAGAAGGACGGGACACAGAGCAGCCCTGGAGAATTATCCAGTGCTGCCACAGCTGCAAGTTCCAGCCAGAGCCTGCCCAGTTTTTGGATTCCCTCACTGACACCAGAGGCCAAGCCCACTGCTCTCAAGAAACCAGTGAGTGACGGATGATGTTTCTCATGCCGAGGAAGGGGTTGAGCTACACTGTATGCTGTTTTTTGGAGGGTTTTTAAACAGACCGGTGAAAGAGGAACAGGAACACCTTTTTGTTAAATACTCGCCATGAAATTACTTAAAAATGCTGATGTAATACACCTTGGAGCACAAGTGGGCCAGATTTGTGTGTGTTTACCAGGTTTACCTATTTACTTTATTAGTCAGTGTTTTACTGTATCAATGTTTACTCTGCGTTCCTCTTTTTGATGTTGACCCTCTTTCAGAGGCCAATATCAGGTTGACCTGACATCATGATCATGTGGAAACATCTTTGGGTGTCACAGGGTTCCTACAGCTTAGTGACTACACTCACTCAAATATATTTACTGCTAAATTTGAGTATTTATGGGAAGTGGTTATTAAAAATGTAATGGCATAATTTTGTAATGGCTGCACTTTTCTGTCCATCTGTAACATCTGTCAGAGCAAGACTGTGTTATGTCCAATGTCTGGAAAACCCATTAAGATGAATGAGCTTATCACAGTGCGTTTCACCCCCTTGGACCCAAGTCTGGATCGAGTTGCCCTGCTCACCCGCCAGGTCAGTTTACTCAGCACACAGAAATAGATTGTCAGGCTTAGAGCATCAGAAATTCTATCTCATATGTGCAAGCCCTCAGACTTGGTAGCTGTTAGCATGTTTTTCTAAAACATTACATTACACGCTTCTTTGTAGCTGTGAATACAAGTTATTTAAATTGAAGAATAAACAAAGCAGGTGTAGTCAGAATTTGA
Source organism: Oreochromis aureus (assembly GCF_013358895.1). NCBI lineage: Eukaryota > Metazoa > Chordata > Actinopteri > Cichliformes > Cichlidae > Oreochromis > Oreochromis aureus. Next base: position 34,591,990 of record NC_052945.1, on the reverse strand, counting down.
ATTAGAAGTATCACACAGGAAGATGTTGGCTTTCTCTGTGGCAGCTCCTTTTAACAGTTGTGTGTGTTATTGGTTTAGTCAAGTTGTTTTGTATCTTAGATGAAAATTTTATGAGTAATCAGTCTGGTAACTTCACTTTGTCTTGAGGCTGTATAATTCGGTCTTTTCTTTCCAGGACAGGTACATATGTGCAGTGACCAAAGACGTCTTGGGCAACAGTGTTCCTTGTGCTGTTCTTCGACCATCGTGAGTGCCACCTGTATTTGTTTATGAACAAATTTAGAAGTCCCTCTGACCATGCATACCAACAAATGACAGCCTGGCTGTCTTGAGAATTAGAGCACAAGTCTTTAAAATGACTTTTACTACTACAAATTAATACCAGTAAGCCCAGTCCTCCCTGTCCCCAGCAACCTCCGTCTTTCGTCTATAAGGGTCTTTCATAAATCTGCTTGTCTGGGGGATCATTGAACACTTTGGTTTTAACGCTCAGCTCTCTCTTGACCATGACAGACCGTGCGTCTGTGCTTCGTTCTCCGTAAACCTCGGGTTCCTGTTATTCCATTTTCTACAGTCAGGCTTCCTCCTTATTTTGTGCCTTAGAGGTGCAGGCTTCTCTCCTACAACATCGTCACAGTGTTTCTTTATATCGAGAAATGTGGGCAGGGCAGTGTGCAGATAGTATGCAAATTGTGTGGGGTTTTCACATGGCTGCTGGTTACGAACGATTCCGAGTTACAACAGAATCAGCTGCTACGCGTCTTTCATAAATCTGACAGAAATTTTGAACATAAATGTATGTTTTGCACAGGATAAAAACATTTCCACCCTAATATTAGTAAATGGGGTCCAATGTTCTCTGGAGTGTGAGGGGATATGTGACATGTGTCCTGTGTTCAGGGGCGCTGTGGTGACGCAGGAGTGTGTGGAGAAGTTGATCAAAAAGGACATGACTGATCCTTTGACGGGAGACAAACTTTCTGAAAAAGACATTATTCCACTGCAGAGGGTATGTGAAAACAACCACAGTTAATAATTATAACAGGTTTTTTTTAAAAAGGTGTCATGCTGCAGCCTGGCAGACACAGAAAACGTGGTTCACTGTTTGAAAGCTGATTTTTGAGGAGCAGAGACTTTTTCTCTCTTTAACTGTACTGTGGTCCTTTGTGTTTTGAAAGGGTGGAACCGGCTTTGCAGGTTCTGGGATTGACCTCACGGCCAAAGAGGCTCGTCCAGTAATGCAAGCATGAGGTGACCGAAGACTCCACAGTGGTGTTCATTGTGTAACTTTCTAACTTACTTTATAATGTCTTATATGACTTTTTGTTTGACAGCATTTCCTCCTGAATGTATTTTTATTTTTATTTTGCTGGAAAATGCTTCCACTGACTGTACAACACAGATTTGCTGAAACTGCCATCCAAATTTTTCTTACAGATTAATGTCAACAATTTCCTTTAAATAAAATCATCATTTAAGGCTTATATCCATACTATTATTATTTGGTTTGATTTATTTAGTTTCCTGTGACACTCACTGTAGCTTAGAAAATGTATACAAAATGTAAAGAATTGAATTATGAATAAAAATGTATTACATATGTACTTCAGTTTAAAGATGAGTCAGTTTTGTAAGATATGGTAAGTGTGGCCTTAAGTGTTTTAAATTTGTATAGGATGAATCAATTCAGATAAGAAAATATTCACCAGTCACAGATTTTTGTGTAAAACATTTGTATGTGGGACCAAACTGAAGTCACAGTTCATCACGGCCATCCACCCTCATCCCTCCATAGTCAGTGATTGTACTGGTCTTGATGAAGTCCATCTTGTCAAGTACCTCAGGTAGACTCAGACGGCCATCCTGATGAGCAAAGTAGAGGGATGCTTGACGAACTTTGAATTGAACTGAATACTTTATATTCTTATGGAGTCTAACAGTAAAATCTTTACTTTAGAACAAATTATGTTTGTAGGCTAACAATTTTACAATGTGTACTGACCAAGCGCTTCATTAGATATGATTGTTTGAACATTGTTATAATTACATTACAGTACAGAGAGATACATTAGCATTTTCAGATATCCATGGAGGCTCAGTTTCAAACTTCACGGTGCAGCGCTCTGTTCCTGTGTTTTGTGTTTTTCAGTACTAAGGCAAAAGATGCGAATTCATGTTGTAAATCAACACACATTAAATACTAATGCAAAACAAGCATCACCTCATTTGTTCCCAAATAATACATTTTAGTTTTAGCAAAGCATATCCTGCACATTATTCCAAAAGGCTTCCTTTCAGTGGTTTTGTTTGGACTTGATTTTTCTTTTCACTGCTGTGTAGAATTGGTAGGGACATAATGAAATGTCAAAGATTTATTTAAAATTCACAAAATTGCTGAAATTGAGAAAAGCAAAATGATACGTTTGAAACTATATGCATGAGAAAAAAAATTTATACAATCTGAGAATATAGCACAACTACTGGATTGTCCAGTGTGAATGTATATTGCAGTCACATGACATACATTCAACAGCCACTTTATTTGGTAATCCCTGTTCAACTGTTTGTTAAAGCAAATAACCAGTTGGCCAATCCCATGTCAGCAACTCAAAGCATTTAGGCAGGTGGACATGGCCAAGACAGCCTAAGAATCACAATGGGGTAGAATATGATTTATGTGATTTTGAATGTGACGGATGTTGATGCCAGACAGGGTGCTCTCCCAACTCTCAGGTTTATGAAGAATGGTCTAAAAAAGAAGAAATATCCAGCGAACGTCAGTTCTCACCGCTCACTCAACTGCACCTTAAAGCAGATGAAACAGCTAAGGACAGGAAACTGAGGCTACAAATGGACTTGGATAAATGCTGTACTCCAATATACTCCAGTTATACTCCAGAGTCCTCAGATCTCACTTAGAGCAGTAGAACACCTTTGGTATTTGGTAGAAGGGGAAATGTGGATGTACAGCTGACAAATCTGCGCCGGCTGTGTGATGCTGTGAAGTCGATCTGGAGCAAAATCTCAATCTTCATGACGTGCAACTGTGACACAAGATTTAGAGTATGTATGTATTCTATTTCCTTCAACGAAATCTCTTGTGAGAACATGTTTATATTTGTCTCCAAAAGTTAATTCTGTTCATCTGGACGTAGCGTTTTGTGGGAGAAACGTTTCTCTGACTGCAGGTTTCCCCAATCTTATAAACAGTACATTTGCATAATGACTGAAACCAGCCCAGTGAAGGAACAATGGGCTGGGAGGTCAGTTCCTTAATCTTAGTGATGGGTAGATGAGACCTCGTGAAGCGTTTCAGCACATTCCCCAAACTGTATCGATACTGTGTCGACACAGTGTTGCTGTTTTGCTCCATACTGACACCTGCTGGAACTTAAATATCATTGCAGGCAACTGACTTGAGACTCACAACAGACACTGATTCAATGACCTAGTCATACTTGTACACTGTAAGGTATTGTACTTTCCATGGAATCATTTTATATCTTTTATATTGCAGATATTGTAGACATCTTTAAAATATATTGTGAATGACATTAAGTGAAAATTAAAATGAAAGTACTGTGAATGTAATATTACCCATTTGGCTCAGAGTTTATTATAAATTTCTATTCAGAAAAATAAGTTTATCCAATATTTTTGCATTCAGTCTATTGCGTTTTTTTTACACCATTTCCACAGCTTTGGAAAACTCACAGGCACAGATGAAGCTGGGGTACACAAAAACTGTAAAGCCAGGTGGATAAGGTTCTGATAAGATGTCTTCCTATTCCCCCAGTACGTTAAAGGATCCTCTGATTGTGGAATGTTTCTCTCCAACTCTCTCCACAATACTAAGGGGTTGGCAGCCCTTTATAATAAAATTCAGGACTGCCTGGTCCAGAACAGTCTTCCTAGATGCTTGATTTCAAAATAATAAAACACATATAAATAAAAAAAATGACGATAAAGCTGTTCAGTGTCTATATAGGCCAACCTGTGTTCATTCTCGGTGTGTTTGTCTTATTTTCATGTTTGGCTCTGTAATGCCTAAACACTGAGGAGGTGCTTTTGTTTGTGTAAGAAATGCAGAACAGATGCGACATTTAACCTGCATAAAATGAAATAATTAATTTACTTAATTTACAGTCACATTGCTGTTTTTCCTATTCTGATAGATTACACTGAAACAAAGACAGGCAAACTATTCCCTTATGTGCAGTTAAAAGATCAAAATGATCCCACACAGCAGAAACATTTCTTTTTCTTTCAGGCTCCATTTTGTTATGGAGAGATTTTTTTTTTTTTTATCTTTGCGAGAGTAATTTTGTGGGGTTTTTTGGTGGCGACTCATTCCCTTGGCAGATGCGGTGGACAAACACATCAAATTCACCAGGGAGGATATGAAAAGTGGCAGGTTAGCCTTCTTAGACTGTGAGATTTCCATCAGTAATGGGGGACATCTAAAAGCTGTGTACCAGAAACCTACACATACGGAAGCTACAACACAGAGCGAACACCATCCCCACTGACACAGCGGCCAGGGAAGCAGAAGAACAGCACATCAAGAAGGCCCTGAGTAAATGTGGTTATCCCAGCTGGACTTTTGTTAAAGCTGGAAAGGCACCTAAAGAAAGCTCCAGCCGATCCAGGAGAGAAGGACAACCGCTGCCTAAGAGAAAACCTGTAGTGATCCCATATGTGTCAGGAGTATCGGAGCAGTTGAGACACATTTTTTCTAAACACCGGGTCTCTGTGGCTTTTAAACCCCAAAACATGCTGCGCCAAAAATTGGTCCACCCCAAGGATCGGGTCCCCCGACACAAACAGAGTAACATAGTGTACGCTGTTAAGTGCCAGGAGGATTGCCAGGATTTATACATTGGGGAAACCAAACAACCTTTGACGAAGCGGATGGCACAATACAGAAGAGCTACCTCGTCAGGCCAGGACTCTGCAGTCTATTTACACCTACAGGCCAGTGGCTGGTTTCAGTCATTATGCAAATGTACTGTTTATAAGATTGGGGAAACCTGCAGTCAGCTGAGACTGAAGAAGTCACTTGGATGAGTGACGAAACATTTCTCCCACAAAACGCTACGTCCAGATGAACAGAATTAACTTTTGGAGATTTACTTACCTGGATGATTGAGCATGCATCAACACATGTTTATATTTGCTTTTAACTGACAGGCAATTTCACTGTTACCACTGACAGTGAATCAGTCTTACTCTTTCATAGATAGTTGGGGAGGGGGGGGTTGTTACTGTACATCAGTACAGTAGCAAATAGTCTTTAGTAGTGAAGTAAGGGCAATACTCCAAAGAAACAAAAAGAAAGGGCAATACTGGTTTTTGTGCCAAAGTATTTAACCCTTGGTGGAGCCACTTGCCGTGCTTCCTCACTTCACTGTATTGAGTTTTGCAAAGAAATACATGAAATCAGACCAGGAGTGACATGTTTAGCCGCATGTTCTCCTTAAATTGCTGGCTGACTGAGTGGTGTCCCAGAAACGATGTGGGCTTCATAGATAATTGGCAAACCTTCTGGAGGAAACCTGGTCTTGTTAGGAGAGACGGCATCCATCCCACTTTGGATGGAGCAGCTCTCATTTCTAGAAATATGGACAAATTTATTAAACCCCCCAAAATATGACTATCCAGAGTTGGGACCAGGAAGCAGAGTTGCAGTCTTACACGCCTCTCTGCAGCTTCTCTCCTCCTGCTACCCCAAAAACCCATCTCCATTGAGACTGTGTCAGCTCCCAAACAGACAAAAACAAACTAAAAACCAGCAACAAACAACTTAAACATAAAAAATCACAAAGAAAGAACAATACAGTATCCACATCTGAACCAAAGAGTAAAACAGTGAAATGTGGATTATTAAATATTAGGTCTCTCTCCTCCAAGTCTCTGTTAGTACATGACTTAATAATTGATCAACAAATCGATTTTCTGCCTTACAGAAACCTGGTTGCAGCAGGATGAGTATGTTAGTTTAAATGAATCAACACCCCGAGTCATTCTAACTACCAGAAACCTCGAAGCACAGGCCAAGGGGGCGGTGTGGCAGCAATTTTTCACACCAGCCTATTAATCAACCAAAGACCCAGACAGACTTTTAATTCATTTGAAAGCCTGATGCTTAGCCTCGTCCCACCCCAGCTGTAAAACTCAGAAACCAGTCTTACTTGTTATCATCTATCGTCCACCTGGGCCTTACACAGAGTTTCTCTCTGATTTCTCAGACTTTTTATCTGATTTAGTGCTCAGCTCAGATAAAATAATTATTGTGGGTGATTTTAACATTCATGTAGATGCTAAAAATGACAGCCTCAACATGGCATTTAATCTGTTATTAGACTCAATTGGCTTCTCTCAAACTGTAAAAGAACCCACCCACCACTTTAATCACACTCTAGATCTTGTTTTAACATATGGCATAGAAACTGAACATTTAACAGTGTTTCCTGAAAACCACCTCCTGTCTGATAACATTTACAATAATTGATTACACAATTGATTACACAGCAGTGGAGAGTAGACTTTATCACAGTAGATGTCTTTCTGAAAGTGCTGTAACTAAGTTTAAGAATATAATCCACCCACTGTTATCATCTTCAATGCCCTGTACCAACATAGAGCAGAGCAGCTATCTGAACGCTACTCCAACAGAGGTCGATTATCTCGTTAATAATTTTACCTCCTCACCACGTACGACTCTGGATACTGTAGCTCCTGTGAAAACTAAGGTCTCAAATCCGAAGTACCTGACTCCGTGGTATAATTCTCAAACGTAGCCTAAAGCAGATAACTCGTAAGCTGGAGAGGAAATGGCGTGTCACAAATTTAGAGGATCATCATTTAGCCTGGAGAAATAGTTTGCTGCTTTATAAGAAAGCCCTCCATAAAGCCAGAACATCTTACTATTCGTCACTGATTGAAGAAAAATAGAACAACCCCAGGTTTCTCTTCAGCACTGTAGCCAGGCTGACAAAAGTCAGAGCTCTGCTGAGCCAACCATCCCTTTAACGTTAACTAGTAATGACTTCATGAACTTCTTCACAAATAAAATTCTTATCATTAGAGAAAAATTACCAATAATCATCCCACAGATGTAATATTATCTACAGCTACTTTTAGTACCATTGATGTTAAGTTAGACTCTTTTCTCCAATTGATCTTTCTGAGTTAACTTCAATAATTACTTCCTCCAAACCATCAACGTGTCTTTTAGACCCCATTCCTACAAAACTGCTCAAAGAAGTCCTGCCATTAATTAATGCTTCGATCTTAAATATGATCAACCTATCTCTAATAATCGGCTATGTACCACAGGCCTTCAAGGTGGCTGTAGTTAAACCTTTACTCAAAAAGCATCTCTAGACCCAGCTGTCTTAGCTAATTATAGGCCAATCTCCAACCTTCCTTTCATATCAAACATCCTTGAAAGAGTAGTTGTCAAACAGCTAACAGATCATCTGCAGAGGAATGGCTTATTTGAAGAGTTTCAGTCAGGTTTCAGAGCTCATCACAGCACAGAAACAGCTTTAGTGAAGGTTACAAATGATCTTCTTATGGCCTCTGACAGTGGACTCATCTCTGTGCTTGTCCTGCTAGACCTCAGTGCAGCGTTCGATACTGTTGACCATAATATCCTATAAGAGCGATTAGAACATGCTGTAGGTATTACAGGTACTGTGCTGCAGTGGTTTGTATCATATCTATCTAATAGACTCCAATTTGTGCATGTAACTGTCCTCTTCACACACTAAGGTCAATTATGGTGTTCCACAGGGTTTGATGCTAGGACAAATGCTGTTTACATTATACATGCTTCCCTTAGGCAGCATCATTAGAAGACATAGCATACATTTTCACTGCTATGCAGATGACACGCAGCTCTATCTGTCCATGAAGCCAGGTAACACACACCAATTAGTTAAACTGCAGGAATGTCTTAAAGACATAAAGACCTGGATGGCCGCTAATTTTCTGCTTCTTAATTCAGATCAAACTGAGGTTATTGTACTCGGCCCTGAAAATCTTAGAAATATGGTTTCTAACCAGATTCTTACTCTGGATGGCATTACCTTGGCCTCCAGTAACACTGTGAGGAACCTTGGAGTCATATTTGACCAGGACATGTCCTTCAATGCACACATTAAACAAATATGTAAGACTGCTTTCTTCCATTTGCGCAACATCTCTAAAATTAGAAATATCCTTTCTCAGAGTGACGCTGAAAAACTAGTTCATTTATTACTTCGAGGCTGGACTACTGTAATTCATTATTATCAGGATGTCCTAAAAACTCCCTGAAAAGCCTTCAGTTAATCCAAAATGCTGTAGCAAGAGTCCTGACAGGGACTAGAAAGAGAGAGCAGATTTCTCCTGTTTTGGCTTCCCTTCATTGGCTTCCTGTTAAATCCAGAATTCAAAATCCTGCTCCTCACATACAAGGCCTTAAATAATCAGGCCCCATCTTATCTTAACGACCTTCGCTCTCGCACTGCAGGCCTACTTGTTGTTCCTAGAGTATTTAAAAGTAGAATGGGAGGCAGAGCCTTCAGTTTTCAGGCCCCTCTTCTGTGGAACCAGCTTCCAGTTTGGATTCGGGAGACAGACACTATCTCTACTTTCAAGATTAGGCTTAAAACTTTCCTTTTTGCTAAAGCATATAGTTAGGGCTGGACCAGGTGACCCTGAATCCTCCCTTAGTTATGCTGCAATAGACGTGAGCTGCCGGGATTCCCATGATGCATTGAGTTTTTCCTTCCAGTCACCTTTCTCACTCACTATGTGTTAATAGACCTCTCTGCATTGAATCATATCTGTTATTAACCTCTGTCTCTCTTCCACAGCATGTCTTTATCCTGTCTTCCTTCTCTCACCCCAACCAATCACAGCAGATGGCTCCGCCCCTCCCTGAGCCTGGTTCTGCCGGAGGTTTCTTCCTGTTAAAGGGAGTTTTCCTTCCCACTGTCGCCAAAGTGCTTGCTCATAGGGGTCACATGATTGTTGGGTTTTTCTCTGTATCTATGAAGCGCCTTGAGGCGACTTTTGTTGTGATTTGGCGCTTTATAAATAATATTGAAAATTGAATTGAATTGAAACACTTTGATTTTTTTCTAAGCTTCTTGTCACTGAATGGCATTTATTGAAATAAGCCAGTGCACTTTAATGTTCATCACATAGTTGTCTGCCGTGTTGAAGACTACTTAGCTTAAACTGTACTCTACAATAATGTGCTGGAAACAGTTTGATACCATAATACTGTAAAATTATAAGTCATAATTCCAGCATGTCCCTCTCCAGAGGAATGCATCTGTGTGTAATGGATGTGAATGATGGAAATCATCTTTTATTAAAATTTACTAATGCAAATAATGGTCTGCTACCCAAATAATTCAGATCTTCTAATTCTGATTATTGTAGGCTATACCTTACAATATGAAGCACCTTGAGGTGAATTTTGCTGTAAATAAGATTGAACTGAATCTCTGTCTGAAATGCTGGGTGATAGACAAAAATGTTAATACTAATGATAAACACACATGTATTGGTGGTTTGTCCCCGATACTTTATGCACACTGTCTGTCCTTCCATAAAGTGGCTATTTTTTTATTTTGGCAGTGACTTTGGAGAGGATAAGTATTTGATCATCAGTCTGCCTAAATGTGTGTCCCCTCCCCAAGTTTTAAGCTAAGTAGTCTGAGTAGTCACCCTGTTGGGCAGGCGACATGGACACCCAAGCTTGTGAATGCAATACCTCGAGAACAAGGAAACACAGGAGTTTCATATTGATACCAGAGGTGCATCTAATACAAATACTGGATGGGTTTGAATCCCAGTGATCTTGATCTCAAAGTATCTTCTGAATGCAATAACTCAAGAACAAGGTGCTGTATTATTTCGAAATTGATGTCATGTATCTGCTAAAAGCCGCTAATATTTTATTTATTTATAGTTTTAGTCCGTGCATTTGTTTTTATTTAGTTATCATCTTGTTTCATCAGGAAAAAAAGGTCTTTGAAGGTCTATGATAAAAATTGTCCAACGAAATTAACATTGCACCATAGCGATTGAGAACTGTAAGAGAAAAAGAATGTTGTACTCAAATATACATTGATTATTGTGTCTTCCAGCAAACTGATGCTTTCCTAGAAATTCATAATTAATCCATTAAAAATAAATTAGAGCGATTTGTGGAAGCCAACATGTTTTAGTTCTCATCCATTCCTAAGTTTTGACCTTGTAGTGTGTACAGAAATGTTTTTAAACATAAATATTAGAAGAAACGTGCTGACTGCATGCGATTGAGGAAATGGAAAGTGGCCGGCCACAGCCATTATGGTGTACAGTCTAAATGTTATTTTTGGCTAATTGGCTAAAACATATTTGTCCTGCAGCAGCCACTGTAGCTAGGATTATGCACACAGAATTCAGTTGACTGCAATCTGCAACTTACTGTTATCTAGCAGTAATATGTTTTTTGTATACTTTATTAATCCCCTGTAGGGAAATTACTCTCTGCATTTAACCCATTCACTCAGTGAAGCAGTAGGCAGCCACCAATCCAGCGCCCGGGGAGCAGTGTGTAGGGACGGTACCTTCCTCAGGGGTACTTCAGGGTTGCCATTCGGTGGATTTGAACCCCCAACCCCCAATCATGGGGCGAACGCTCTACCTTTACACACTGTAATTTTAAACTCAATCACGGAAAAGGCAGAAACCAGCAACTGCATTTACACAATTCGAGAAAAACACTGACAATTATACTTGTAATAATTTAAATCATAATGTGTCTAAAGAATAATAAGTACAATTGTAGAAAAAAAGACTTTAATCTCTCCCACACCCTCCCATCCACACCCTCAGACAAACATTTGATAGCAAATTTTGACATGTTTTCATGCTGCTTGTTATAAGAACATTCTTGATTATACAACTAAAACAGCATAATCCAGACCCAAGTTCCACCCCTACTCTGATATCCCCATAACTACAGTTTCATCAAAGTTCATCGTGTTTCTTCGTTAAGTCTTCGCCATAATTGGTAGCCTGACTGCCCACAAACATGTTCCAGTTGGCTAGAATCTCCTTCTTGGTTATTCTCTCATCCTGTTGTTTGGTCACCAGATTCCATCCATTGGTTTCATTGATTTAGTAGTTTGAGTGAGAGAAGGAAAAGAAGGAGTAATGAAAAAAGCAAGAGACAGAAAGAAGCTTGTTAATAATTAATCCAAAATTAACTCAATTATTTCAAAGACAAGTGATTGTAAGTTAGCGCTGTGTTGACCAAACTCTCCAAAATACTCTTATACTTATTACAGTACTGTACAAAGGTCTTGAGCCACCGCTCATTCTTTATATTTTGCTAGGAAAAAGTAAAGGGAAACAGGTGCAGCAATTTATTTAAAAATTCAAAATACATGGAAATGATCAAAAAGAATTAAACCAACTTCAAAGTGCTTGAATTGCACAGACGTTCACCAGTAATGATCGAAACATGTACTGTTAGAAAGAGGGGGTTTGTGAGTAACACATAGTTGCCAGTAGGTAGCATAGGAGTAACAATGACTCCAGACATGCCTGCAAAAGTATGAGTCGAGTAAGACTATCATATGGTCTTCCCAAGGGGACACTAATGGGGACACACTGAGTACTTGTGAACATTGTAACTTTTGTATTGTATTATTGTAGGGTCTTTACTGTTTAAAATAAATTCCAATTGTTGTTGTAATTTGGTGCCTTATAAATAAAACTGAATTGTATCTAAAACATTATGTGTAACTATGAATTTTAAAATTTAGTTCAAGCTTCTAAATCCATTACTTTCAAAAATCTATAGCTTTTCGATACACCCTGTACAAGGGTTAGGGGTTAGGGGAGCATACAAAAACACTCCGTACAGCATATACAGGCAAAAACAGACTGTACAGTTCTAGTCTGCAAGTCATTTATTCTTCAAAAGAAACTTAACACTCTCAGGCAAGTTTTCTTGTCATTTCTTTAAGCAGTGATTCTCCAGGCTTCCTGAAGGAGATTCCAAACCTCTTTTTTTGATGTTGTATTCTCTATCAAGACAATCCTACAATGCTTCTTTAATGTTAATGTCTGTGTTTTTTCTATTCAGGTATGCAGTGTGTTTGTGATCGCTGTCATGCTGGAAAATGTAGCTGTTGCCATCACACTTTCCAGAATGCATGGCAGATCAAAACTTGACTGTTCATTATTTCACCAAGTTTGACAAGATTCTTAACACCACTGGCTCATATTCATTCTAAAACCATAACAGACTATCAGCTGTGTTTTACAGATGGCTATTCACTGTTTTACCTCTCTCTTGATCTCTTGATCTCCTCCATTCTGAAAACACCTTGAATCAATTATTTCAAATTTGGGTTCATCATTCTATCAGACCTGTTGTTGTCTCTCTTCCACAGCATGTCTTTTATTCTGTTTTCCTTCTCTCACCCCAACCGGTCGCAGCAGATGGCCCCGCCCCTCCCTGAGCCTGGTTCTGCTGGAGGTTTCTTCCTGTTAAAAGGGAGTTTTTCCTTCCCATTGTCGCCAAAGTGCTTGCTCATAGGGGGTTGATTGTTGATTACAAAGTGCCTTGAGGCGATTGTTGTGGTGATTTGGTGCTGTATAAATAAATTGCCACTAGCTTTTAATTATACTACTTTGGTGTAATTTGGCACCACAGCCTTTTCCCCCTGTTTCTCTTCCTTAAGGACAGCTTTTGACAATCACCTTTCCACTGATACCGTTTCTGAGGAGGCTTCAGAGCAAACAGTAAATGGATCAGCTAAAGGGCCAGATGCAGCTCTCAGGTCCTGTTTTTTCGGGTCTTTGCTTGTTTTTTTTCTTGACTTTCGTCTGCTGTTGATGATTTTTAAGCCTGACACTTCTTTTATCTTCCTTTTGTCCAATTTCCTAAAATTGTTAAATTTTTTCAAGACACACGAGTTTTTGGCATATCACCTTGTTGGGGCAAAAATATTTTTTCTGTTAATGTGTTTTATCATGTTGAAATTTTTCATAGATTCAACTAAAGAAATGTGAAAGTACTTAAAGACACAATTTAAATTGGTTATTAGTTTGGTTGTCTGTTATGTGAAGACACACAACACTGGTTCACCCCTTGAGTTAGATGCTTTCTTTATGCTTTACTGAGTCATAGGTCAGTGTTAACAATCAAACACAAAATTCTCTGAAAACTCTGGACATTATCTGCTTTTTCAGTCACTTTCAGACCAGTCTTTGTACCTGATCATTTTCAAAGACAAACTTTGAAAGATCTTCAGGAAGCCTGAAGAAGTATTGTTCAACACCACCTTTAACATTTACAAGAAAGTCTTGGAAACAAAATACACGGAAATAAGAAGGGGCTCAAGAATTTTGCACAATGCTATAGTTAACATGGAATAGCTGCCACTATTTTTCACGACGGACCAAATAAAGTGCTGTATTTTCATCGGCTACATCTACATTGTTGGAAAAATGAACTGGGATATAAACATAATTGCTCTGGTTTTTAATGTCAAAATAAGCTACCAGAATTTAAAGAATTTAAATTTAAACAGAGATTAATCTACCTTGTCAGTGTCTGTCTCGTGGATCAAATGTTTGGCTTCATTGTCAGCATGGTCAACCTCTCCAGGCAAAACCCACTGTCCTACTTCATTAGCATCCAGGTACCCATCCTAAACACAGAGAGAACATTTAAAAGTAACCATAACAGTCTAAAACCTCCTACGTGGCACTGAGAATCTGCTACCAGGAGTAGCAGCTTCTTAAAGTTGGACCAACCCAAAAACCTTGGAAAATGCTTTAACAGTGGTTATAACAATTTGTCCCTTGCCTGTTCCATTTTGTGCCAATTAACATCAACAAGTGCCTCAAGGTAAGTAATGTGACCACTTTTTGAGGCTGAAACTAATCCTTTTACTTTTATAGGTTTATGTCAAATTGGTATCATAACTGTGTTTATAGGTATTATTTTTCTTAATGAAAAAAATCAGTTTCATTTTGAAGAACTAAGGATCTTTTACCTTATTGGTATCCCTGATCTCTGAGAAATGTTTCCTCTCTGTCTGGACCCAGTCAGGCTCACTTTCCCCATCCTCGGCTGTGTACATATCACCTGTGATTCAAGAGTAATACACACATTTAGGACTGACAGCCTCCAGTGCAGAGAGTAGATGCTCAAATAGTCAAGTAAGTAACCTACCGATGTATTCTTCTAAGTTGATCTTCCCGTCCCCATTCTTATCAATGTCCTCCACAGTTTCCTGCATAACAATATCATTCAGTTCTCACAATTAAAAATCCAGTGATAGACACATTTATGCCTTTGTTTATAAATGTACAAGTTATAAATTTGCCTAATTTACATTTACATCCTGGTAATCAGTAGTAGGTAGGGATGGGTATCGAAACCCGGTTCTTGTTGAGAACCGGTTCCCACTGTTTCAATTCCTTGGAATTGTTTGCCATTTTTGCAAACGATTCCCTTATCGATTCCAGTCGCCCCCGAATGACGTCACCACGCTGCGGAGCGTCATTTACCTGGCAGGAAATATGGCGGCTCAAACGCTCAAAAGTTTGGTTATACTTTATGAGAATGGATGACAACGGGGCAACTTGCAATACTTGCAAAGTAGATATTTCATTTAAGGGAGGAAACACTACGAATATGCAAAAGCATTTGCTCACAAAACACACGATGACCTTAAATGAATGTCGTGTTTTTAATTCCGCTCCGGACTCGTGAATCTCAGCCCAGCAGCAGCGGTAACGTTTGCACGTCCTCTCCCGTTAATGCGGCAGGTAAATAATCAACTAACAGTGCATATTATGTTAGCGCGATCTGCCTTATTGCAAAACCTGCCATTACTGTGCATTTAGGTGACCATGATGAGACAGACAGAGTCTGGCTGGCAGTTCTCGCTGCAGTCTACCGGTAGCGTCTCCTTTCAGGCCAGGATAGACGAATGTCACCGAGCAGTGACTAAGTTTGTGGTCAAAGGCTTGCACCCATTTGCCACAGCAGATGCCCCCGATTTTCGGTATGTGAATGTGTTTAATTGTAGGCAGGGACATTACTGGATATTATTGTGTAATTGCTACAGAATAATTTATGTTATACTTTGTTATTGCTATAGAAGAATATTTATTTTATTATTTTACATTTACAATTTTTTTTCCTGGGGACCCTGTGACACCCCATTGACGAGCCGTAGGCTGTGGATCTCTTAAGATCTCACTGTTGGGTTTGTAAGGCCATGTTACTCCTAAATTTCTATCTTGTTCAAAGAGAAGATATAAAACAAAGTTCTAAGCTAATCGACCTTAGTGTTCTCCTTTTTTAAAAAGAATCGATAAGAGAATCGAATCATTAAACAGAATCAAAAATGAAATCGGAATCATGAAAATCTTATCAATACCCATCCCTAGTAGTAGGCTTTACCTGAATTACCACATCTTTCATGTAATCAAACTCCTCAGGGTGAAGGAAGGCAGTGAACTCCTCACGTGTGGCAATGCCATCACTGTCTCGGTCAGCCGTCTTAAAGCGCCTTTCATCTCTTTTGAGCATGGACTTATAAGTCTCCTTGTCATCAACATCATCAAAATCCTCACCTAAGAAAAGAAAAGACTCATTTTCAGCACATCATTGTCTTTTGGGTGTGGACAATCCACGGGCACTTGGTTGACGAGAAACAGATGGGAAAGTAGTAAACACACACAAAACTCAAACTATGGGACAGAAAAGGCCAAATTTAATTACACACAGTAGTGGTGTATAAACACAAAGGAAGTGAAAAGGGGTGACATGTTTCCCAGCATCACAGATTGAGATCCAGATTGAGTTTAGAACAGGGAACTATGGGATGGCACAGGGTCATCAACTATAAGCTTTGTCAAAAGTCTGAAGCCTGTTCTAAGCAGAGAGTGTCTGTATCCAGGAAAAGCTTAGAGCTGGCTCTGTAGTAGAGAGGTCTCATAGCCGAAGGCTCTGCCTCTACTTTAAGAAACTCTAGCAAACACAAGTAAATCTTCACTTTGAGAGGAAATAATCAGTAAATGAGTGATTGGGCTTTGGATGGAACTTTCAACAGAATAATCCTACTCTGGAAATTTGAACCATTTGCATTTCCACTTGTTAAATAATACTGTGCCCCTCACCCACTGTGCATGTTAGTCTGTACTGTAATTAAAACATTTATTTTCCATTATTATGGTGATACTAAAATCAAAAGCGGAACAGCCAGGAAAGGAGATTATGGAAATTTGATCAAATTGGGAAAAAAGGAAAAGAATAGAAATTGAGCTATTAGGGTTTCACACACACCCAGATAGTAGCCATAGGTGGTGTTTTTATACTCCTCCCAGCTTATCTTGTCATCTTGGTTCTTGTCGTAGTCCTTCCAGTGTTTGTTAACATTTTCCTCGATGTACCTCCTCTGTCGGTGTTTGATCCAATAATGCAGCTCTCCGTGGCTGATGTAGCCATCCTTGTCGGTGTCAATACGGTCCACTATCTTCCTGTGAAGGGAGATGGAGAAGTTTCAAGTCGTGATTATGTCTAGTGTCCAGACTGTTGTATCAAATGCTAATTTTTATATCCTACTGTCCTATTTGGACTCTAGTCAATGTGGAGTATGTGAAATTCTAGTCTGAACTGGGTAATGAGTTTTGCTAAGTGCTGAAATGTTTTAGACCACAGGCCACATTCACCAATACAGTATGTTACACCCATGACAAAATTCAAATAACACTGGATTATAAACACTGACGTCTTTTGACTGTGAGAGGAAGCTGGAGTATCCATGGAGGCATACAGAAAACACGCAAGCTTCATGCTTCTTTATTAGATTCAACCAAATTATTGTAGCCACTTTGTCATGGACTGTAACATATTAGATATTAAATACAGTATTAGAGATTCTGTAACTGTTTTTTGAAATGGGAATTACATTTTGACTAGAGGCACATACTTTAATTGCCTCAAGGCACTTTACATTGAATGGTAAAAATTCTGAAATGGTGCATACTTAGACAGAACAGCTATAAGTTTGTCATTCATTCATTATTACACAGAATCAAAAGTTCCAGTTAGATTAACACATTAATATCAGCCTAGTTTTGTGCCTTAGAGCCTAGCTACAATTAACATTTAATATAAATTTAAAGTCAATAAATTATGAAAAATTAGGTTTAAATTTCTGGTGAAAAATTATCCATTTGTTCATGACTGTGCAGATTTCTGACATTTTGTGTATATTTATATAAGTTAGACCTCATATTGTGTCACTTTCTGAATTTTATACTTATTGGGTTACATGTTTATTTATACAGTACATGAAGTCAAAATTCACATTTTTTATGTAACTGAAATGTTTCATTATTTGGGCTAAAGCCATTAAGAAAGTTACAGACTATGTTTATACAAAACGTGTGTATACTTACTGCCTTTGATGTATTTGACCATGTAATATATGTAATACATATTAGGGAATTTAACACATGCATATGTGTGAAGAAATGGCTTTTATTTTGCCACAACATCTGATTTCCATGCTATCCTCATGCCACCCTAAGAAAATTTCTCTACAGCCGCCCCTGAGGCAGAACTGGATAGTTTAGAAAATCTGTGATAGTATGTCCAACTTACGCTAATCTATCTTTGCTCTCCTCAGGAGTCAGCTGGTCAAAGGTCTTGGCCTCTTCTTTGCCCAAAAAGGCCTCATGGTCATACTGGAAACTGTGAGCATCATCATGGGCGTGGTCACTCAGATCAGGCTGGTGATGGATGCGCTTCTCCTGAGCAGGCACAGCAAAGGCAACAGCGGCCAGAAAGTAGAGCGATGCTAATGAATTCAGCAGCATCATAACTGACTTCAGGGGGTGAAGAGAAGACAAAAAGTCAAATACACATGGAGAGCACAGACCATTTGAGAGAACACAGTACAAAGTATAACGCACATTATACTATTGCAAAACACATGTACACTACTCAAAGAATAAAACACAACAGGTCACAATACTGTGGCAGCTCACTGCCAACTTCAATGCTAATTGAATTAACCAGGATAAAAGCCAACTACAGAGCTCTCAACCTGAAGCATTCAGAAGATTGTTTTTGAAGAATCTTTCCACTTAAGGAGGGCCCGGACTAGCATGAGTTACCACTAATTTGAAGCAGATGACAATGTCTACATTTATATATATATACCTTTAAATCAATTTGATATTTATAAATGCACAGGGATATGAATGAATAGGAGACAACCAAGAACCAACAACATTTGAAGACTGTACTTCATTCAACAAAATAAGTACAGTCTTTGAGTTCTTCAGTCTTTTCCCAGCATTTTTTTCTGAGCTAGTCATTCTTGTTTATTTATTTGCTTTAAAAGTCGTCTACAACCTAAATAGCAACAATGCAAAAATTGGTGTGGTCTAAAAGCTATTAGAGATCACTACATTTATTTAGGGTGACCATTTTTTCATTTCCACTGATGAAAGAAGAAAAATCTGGTATCCGCAGCGTCAAATCACTGTAAAAGATTCATGTCATCATGAGGTAAAAGCATCCATAATCACTTTCTCGCTCTCTCAACACTGAAATTCATTTTTAAAGTTCTGATAGAATAAATACACAAAAGCTTTGTCATGCACGACACATCACTTTTTACATGCAAGAAAAAGATGAACTCACCAGCTTTGTAGCGCCACTTTTTACACTCCAGGGTCACTCCAGAAACAGTCCGCGTTGGCAAACGCTAACTTTAAAAAACAATGGTATTTGGGCGGGTTCAGTTACACAGTTATCCAGTCATCAATGCCTTAAAGAAAATTCTAACCAATAAAAATTTCGTCAAAGTATGGGGGCGGGGCGGGAGGGAAACGTTTCAAGGTAAGTTCTTATTGGCCTCTTACCGCCACGTTGTCATGCAAACGGTCCACGTAAAAACCATCATTCGCTCCCGTCGAGGAATCAAGGGGAGTGATCGTCACGTGGTTCACATACGCCGTAGTTCCCGGAAGTGGTCAGGGAGGCATTGGAGTATGTGGATGGAAGTTGTCAGAGCTCCGTTTTTCGGTAACTATTTGGCAATAAATTTAGGGTGACCAACCATCCCCTTTTTTTGCACTTACTGATTGTAAAAGCCTATATGACATTTTTTTTTACACCATTCATTAACGGCACAGAAAAGGCATTGTTTAAATATGTTAAGCCAAGTGTCCTCTTTTTGGAAATGAAAAAATGGTCACCCTAAATAAATGTAGTGATTCTAATAGCTTTTACACCACAGTACGGAGTGCCTATAAAAAGCCAAACATAAAAAATACATGAAAGACCACATATTGTATTTCTTACAAAGGCCATGGGCAAGCTTATTAAAATAAGATGCTTGAAAGGGTGCTGAGGGTGCTGTCTCAGTCCAAGGAGTCTCCTTGCTCCTCCTGGTTCCTGTGCTGGCATAGGAGAGAGAAAAAAGACAAAACGAGTTCAGGCTTGGACAGACAGATTTTCAAGAGATGACATGTTGTTTTTATCACTCAAATTATATAAATTCATACATTTTATCAGTTGCTACCAATGTGTGCAATCAATACATACTAATTCTTTAATACAAGATTTTTGTGGTAACATACACAATATTACTTTAGGGTGTTTACCTCACATTATAAAGTGCTTGAGGGGACTGTTAGCCTGATTTTGTGCCATGTAAATAAAATGGAATTGAACTGAATACAGTTTTAGAAATCTTTAGGTATTTAGTCTAATTCTCTATTTAGCCTTATATGGTGACTTTTATTCAATTCAATTCAATTTTCAATTCAATTCAATTTTATTTATATAGCGCCAAATCACAACAAAAGTCGCCTCAAGGCGCTTTATATTGTACAGTAGATAGCACAATAATAAATACAGAGAAAAACCCAACAATCATATGACCCCCTATGAGCAAGCACTTTGGCGACAGTGGGAAGGAAAAACTCCCTTTTAACAGGAAGAAACCTCCGGCAGAACCAGGCTCAGGGAGGGGCGGGGCCATCTGCTGCGACCGCTTGGGGTGAAAGAAGGAAAACAGGATGAAAGACATGCTGTGGAAGAGAGACAGAGATTAATAACAGATATGATTCGATTATCAGATCTGATGTCACATTTTAAACTTACTTTGTGCATTTAATCTAATTTTCAATCCTCCATCTTTTCTCTGCTTCTGTTATCAGCTAAGCTACACACAGACGCAAACAGTTAGCAGGATCACAGAAGAGTTTTCAAATGTTCTCAAAAATAATTTTTGACCCTTTTGAACCTTTATTTATATATCACAAAAATAGCCAACTGTTTCCCTGATAGTAGTGCAGTTATCATTTTACTTCATAAACACACCATTGGATAAATGAATTTAAACAGATCGGACAGCCAAATCTCATAATGTCATAGTTAAGTAATATTTCACTGTTGTCAATTTGTTGTTCATTTGGGAGCCTAACTTGTCATCTGTCCAAAATCTAATAGTAGATTAGTGGATAATTCACTAACATGTTTTAATAAACCTCTGAAATTGAATTATGTGTGCATCTCATCCTTTTTACCTCGCTGTAAAAAATATAGCGCCAGCACCAAAAACAACTAGCAAATTTAATGAGATTATTCCTAGTAATACATCTTTTAAACAGAAAATAATGTGATTATGTGACTAATTATTATTTATTTGCATGTACTACTCAGCTTTACCATTATTTTGAGGAATTGCACAAATATTTGCACACTAACTAACTAGACCACTGGCGCTCCTCTGACCGATCACGGTGGGCTGTCTGTACTAAAAATTCCAGGGTCACCCTTTTTTTCCTAGTCCATACCTAGGTGTAGAAAAAAGAAATGAAGTCAAGCAAAGCAGAGTACATGTGTGTGAATAAGAGGGAGACAAGGGTAACAGTGAAGCTAGAAGGAGTAAAGCGGCTGTGTTTAATATGTGGAGTCGAAAGTGCACAAGCGAGTGCAGGCAAGGTGGAGTGAGTAGAGATGAATGTCCCACATAGCAAAATTGGTATGGCCCAGATCTGGCCCACACAATGTGCTTACACATGGCCTGCAAAGAATGACGGCCCTTTGGTGGCCCAGATCTGGTTTGCCAGAGGTGGCCCACACATGGGCCAGCACAAGGCCAGTTGCAGACACACTGGTGTCTGTAACACAGAACAGTTTCAGCTCTGGCCCCAGATGTCAGCTTAATGTGTACCTTAATCAAGCCATGTAATAACAACATGTGCCGGAACATAATAGTGCAAAAGTAACATGAAGAAACTCTGTTCAGACAGTGAATGGAAAGATTCTTATATAGCACTTTTCTACTCTCCCAGATTACTCATTTGAAACGCTGGCTGTAACATTGAAACATGGCATTTGGGTCTTCTAACTAAAATAGGGAAATAGGAACATAAATAGTGCCATCATTGGCAGGCCTGGCCCATATCTGGATGACATACCACTTACCATGCCAGAAGTCAGCCAGCAGTGCTGGCTTGACACCAGATCCAGGCCAGAGCTGTCTGCTATGTGGGGTCAGGGGTAATACTGAAAGCTTAAAAGAGGTTTACAAGACAGTAGTCAGATCTGCTATTATTAATGTTTTGGAGATAGTGGTATTGATGAAAAGGCAGCTATTAGCTGGAAGTGGCAGAGTTGAAAATGTTCTGATTTTGTTCAGGAATTTTATAAAACACTTTGAGTGCTCAGGTAGAGTAGAAAAGCGCTACATAGCAACCAGTCCATTTGCCATTTACCAGCGTACACAATATTAGTATAGCAGTCTGGAGACAAAAAGTTAGAAAGGCAAGGCTTAGATGGTTTCCAAACAAGTTATATTTGTTCAGATGTTTTCTAATTTTACTGACACAAGTATGTCTCAGTGTGTCAGAAGCATAGACCATAACCTAGACCTGGATCAACCCCCTCCTTGAGCACACAGATTTAACACAGACTACCCAGAGCAAGGCTGCCCCGGAGGAGAAATGTGTGTAGAAAACAGCAGGGGATTACATAACAAGTGAGGGCTCATATGACCCCACTATGATAAACTGACATATGACAAGGACCATGTGTCAAAAGGAGGGATGGTACAACATGGGATGGTACAATTAGAATGGGTTTTATTGAACTAATACCAGGTGGAGGTAAAAAAAAAAAGAAAAGAAAAAAAAAGTAATGTTGGTAATTACTGACATGTTCTCAAAATGGGTAGATTTTTATCCTTTTTGCAAACAAGATGTAGGTGCAGTAGCCAAAGCCTAAACTGCAAGAAATCAACCCAAGAAAACTCATCTCCAGAGAACTAGCTAGAAGTAAAAAGAATGGCAGTGATCATTCCAGATACTATGCCAACCCGGACAGATGTTAAGGTAAAAGGCTGCACCATTTACAGTTACTGCAAGAGGTTTCCATAACCACAGGTTAAAAAGATGGTGAAAAATCGCTCTCCTCCGACAAAAGCTCCAATTAAGTGATGAGTGAGACTGTGTCAGGCACAAAGGATCAGCAATGGAACACAGACAATACCTGTTTAAACAGCCAGGCTGGTGCTGCTTGAAATGTTCAGTATTTTGTGTTTTTAGAAAATGGTGAATATTGGTGTGACTTTTATAATCATTCCAATCAACTTTTAAATTCTCTAGGAACCACAAGTGAAAAAGCAGTTTCAGAGCAAAGTGGGGTGATACAGTACTATAAGGTTTTTATGATGGCACTTGATTATTCAAGATCTTGTATGTGAGGCAAAGGATTTTAAATTAAAGCACCTTGAGACCACTGTGATTTGGTGTGATGTAAATAAAACTGAATGAAAATAAACTGAATTGAAATCTGATTCTGGATTGATTGAATGAAGGGAAGCCAATATAGGAGAAATCTGCTCTCTCTTTCTAGTCCCTGTCAGGACTCTTGCTGCAGCATTTTGGATTAACTGAAGGCTTTTCAGGGAGTTTTTAGGACATCCTGATAATAATGAATCACAGTAGTCCAGCCTAATAAATACATGAACAAATAAATGTATGAACTACTTTTTCAGCATCACTCTGAGAAAGGACATTTCTAATTTTAGAGATGGAAGAAAGTCGTCCTACATATTTGTTTAATATGTGCACTGAAGGACATCTCCTGGTCAAAAACAATAGTGGACTAATCTCTGTGTTTTTCCTGCTAGGCTTCAGTGCAGCGGTCAATACTGTTGACCATAACATTTCTATTACGATTAGAACATGCTGTAGGTATTAAAGGTACTGCACTGCATTGGTTTGTATCATATCTATCTAATAGAGTCCAATATGTTCATGTAAATGGCCCTGAAAATCTTAGAAATATGGTATGTAACCAGATTCTTACTCTGGATGGCATTACCTTGGCCTCCAGTAACACTGTGAGGAACCATAGAGTCGTTCTTGGTCAGGATATGTCCTTTGATGTGCATACTAAACAAATATGTAATACTGCATTCTTCCATTTGCGTAAGATCTCTAATATTAGAAATATCTTGTCTCAGAGTGACGCTGAAAAACTAGTTCATGGATTTATTATTAATGAGGCTGTTCTAAAAACTCCCTGAAAAACCTTTAGTTGATCCAAAATGCTGCAGCAAGAGTACTGACAGGGACTAGAAAGAGAGAGCAGATTTCTCCCATACTGGCTTTTCTTCGTTGGCCCCATTAAATATAGAATCGCATTTAAAATCCTTCTCCACACATATAAGGTCTTGAATAATCAGGCACCATCTTATCTTAAAGACGTCATACTATCATATTATCCTAATAGAGCACAGACTGCTGGTTTTCCTGGAGTATTTAAAAGTAGAATGGGAGGCAGAGCCTTCGTCTTTCAGTCCTCTCCTCTATGTAACCAGCCCCCAGTTTGAATTTGGGAGATAGACACCCTCTGTGCATTCAACATTAGGCTTAAAACGTTTTGACAAAGCATATTGAAACACATATTACTGTGTATCACGTGTTATCAGAAATGTTTTTAAACACACTTGTTATTATAATGCACATAATACATGTTCATGTATTTAACACATTTCTCTCACTTTTACCTTGCAGTTAGACACCCCAATGAATTCATTATAAAATCTACTAACTTGGAACAATAGCATTCTCTTACAAACAATATCAGACCACTGGGAAACATAATGTTGGGTTTATAAAGAATAAGAAGCAGGTAAAGAGGATGTTCTCTAACTGCAGAGTTTACTTCTGACAGTTGGAAAAGAAAAAGAAAATAAAAACAAACAAACAAAAAAGAAAACGATCATGTTAGACAAACTTAGGCTGGTACAGCTGAAACTCAAAAAATTAGAATATCGTGCAAAAAATAATTTATTTCAGTAATTCAACTTAAAAGGTGAAACTAATATATCATATAGATGCATTACATGCAAAGCGAGATATTTCAAGTCTTTATTTGTTATAATTTTGAGGGTCATGATTTGCAGCTTATGAAAACCCCAAATTCAAAAGGTCAGAAAATTTGAATATTGTGTAAAGGCTCAATATTTTAGGCTCAAAGTGTCACACTCTAATCAGCTAATTAACCTAAACACCTGCAAATGGTGCAAATGGTTCCCGAACCTTTAAATGGTCTCTTAGTCTGGTTCAGTAGGAATCACAATCATGGGGAAGACTGCTGATATGACAGGGTTATTTTGTTTGTTTTTTTGTTTTGTTTTTAAACAGTGATTTATTGATTTTTTTTGGAACAATACAAACAGCAACAAATCAGCACAGCCAAATACAAATAAGAAAAAGAGAAGAAAAGACAAATACAGGTACATGAGTTACAGATGTACATGTCTGGGTCAAAATATGTACAGTGTTTCACATTTGAAGTCCAGGGAAAGAAAAAAGAAAAAAAAGGGAATACAGACATTAATTATTGTGTTTAAAAACAAAATGTGATCCCCCTTTATGTAATAGCACAGCAAGGTCACGAGGTAGGTGATCAAGCAAAGGCCGCCATATCCTACAGAATGCATCACAATTGCCCTTTATAATGGCACTAAGGCGCTCCATTGGCAGCACCTTGAACGTTTCTCTGTACCATTGTGTAACAGTGGGGGGCTGTCTCTGAATCCATTGAAACAGTACACATTGCTCGCTAAATGTAAAAGTTTACATAACAAAAGCATCTGTACAGAAGACAGAGAAAGCCCTTCTATGGATCAGAACAGCACAGGGTTCAGTGGGATCGTCTGGTGAAAGATGGAGTGAAGCTCTATAGCAATATTTTTCCAAAATCTAGTAATTAAAGGACATTGCCAGCTGATATGACAGTTGTGCAGAAAACCATCACTGACAGCCTCCATAAGGAGGAAACCTCAAACGGTAATTGCAAAAGAAGTTGGACATCAGTGCATCAAGAGCAGCCACACACAGACGGATCCTGGACATGGGCTTCAAATGTCATATTCCTCTTGTCAAACAATGTCAGAAATGTCTTAAAGTAAAAAAGAACTGGTCTGTTGCTCAGTGGTCCAAAGTCCTCTTTTCTGATGAGAGCAAATTTTGCACCTCATTTGGAAACCAAGATTCCAGAGTCTGGAGAAAGAATGGAGAGGTACTCAATCCAAGATGCTTGAAGTCCAGCGTGAAGTTTCCACAGTCTGTGCTGATTTGGGAAGTCATGTTATCTGCTGGTGTTGATTCACTATGCTTTATTATGTCCAGAGTAAACGCAGCCATCTACCAGGACATTTTGGAGCACTTCATGCCTCCTTCTGCAGACGAGATGCTGACTTCATTTCCCAGCAGGACTTGGCACCTGCCCACCTGCCAGAAGTACCAAAACCTGGTTCAATGACCATGGGATTACTGTGCTTATTTGCCAGCAAATGAGAGATGAGAGACATGAGACCGAACAATGCAGAAGAGCTGAAGGCTGCTCACATAACACGTCAGCAGTGCCACGGGCTGAGAGCGTCCATGCCACGCCGCACTGATTCATGCAAAAGGGGTCCAAACATATGCATGATTATACTCATACTTACTTATATACCGACATTTCTCTATTTAAAATCCTTGTTTTATTGATTTCATGTAATTTTCTGAGCTTTTGAATTTGGGGTTTTCATAAGCTGTAAGTTATAACCATCAAAACTATAACAATTATATTAGTTTCACCTTTTAAGTTGAATTACTGAAATAAATGAACGTTTGCACGATATTGTTATTATTTTTGGAGCTGGTGGCATATTTTAAGCTGAGTTCCCTTTTAAAAGTTTTTGCACATTTAAAATGAAAAAAAAAAGGCTGATTCTGAGGGGCACATTTTGGTTGTTTTTTTTAAAGATTCGAATGACCCCTAGCTGAATACCATAATCTATCAGTCCATTTACAGTTGTATGATATTTATTAGGTTAAAAACCTTTCAACAGAAATAAAAACTCAAGTTTCTCAAAACTTTATTAATCACAGTACATGGACAGAATGTTTTATTGACAACAATCTATAATGATTACATCAATGACCATCAATATTAAATCACAAGTGCAAGTATTTAGTGTAAATGTTTTTTTTTAAGATTATTACAGATCCTCCATATAATGACTGACAACAAGAAGACAGGCACCATTGTCTAAATCACCATCACATTAGGAGACATCTGCCACCCTACAACCCAACCTTCATGTATGTTCAGTATAAAGTGTAGGATGATGAACTGACCCTGTGAACTGTTTTGTAATTCACTACATTAAGAGGGGTAAAATTTATGCAACGTAAATGTAAAAAAGGAGAAGAAATATTGTTTATTTGTGTTTCGCTCTAATAGGTAAACAATAAAGACATAATTAGAAAAGACATGAATCACATTCCTAACACTTGCCTAAAAGCTGCATGGAACATTCACTACTACTGAGGACGTTCTACAGAAGCAGACTTTAAAAAATCAAAATGCCAAATATGTCAAAAGAATTTCAGCTTTAAAGTTATTTGGTCATTTATTTCAGCTTTACATAGAAACTAATGTGTGCTTTTGACCACCCTCTGTAATAGACCTGTGCGTTAAGTTCAACTCCCCCTTAAAAAAAAAAGCTTACCTAGCTACAGTAAACTTTTACTTGGGTCTGTTTTGTTCTATGTGTGAACAGTGTAGATAGTAGCATAATGATTGTACGGGTTATTGTACGGGTTGACAGTGAGCACATTACCTTGTTTGTACTTCGTGACATGTGTCAGACTCAGAAATGGTTTTATGCAAAGTGTAATGTACATAAAACCCAAATAGGATGACATCAGGCTCTAGCTTGTCCCAGGTGACACCGAGTAAAGCAAAGTACATCCTGGAGAGTTAATTAAATATATGATTTTAATGGTTTTCAAATCAGTTCTTTTAATGACTACAGTCTATTTCATATGCTTAATACACTGGCACTATTTACGTATACTGTCACAAATAAAAAGTATTACATGAAATCAAAAACAAGTGAGCCTTGAAAATGAAAAGTAACCATATTTCCACAAAATGTCAGGCAGCCACAATGAAGCTCTTTTTCTTTAAGAGTAAAGTAAATGGTGTTACCAAGGCTCTCATTTGAGCAGAGGGCATAAAAAAAATGTTACACCAAAATAACATGCAGGCACTAAATTATCTATGACATTTTCATGGTCTATTTAAGAGTCACATTTTCTTGGCTACATCATTTCAAGTTGAAGTTTATTACTATTAAGAGCAACACAATAGTCATAACAATATGGACAGTTTTAACGGACAGTTTAGAATGATTGTGTTCATACGAGAGTCAGCACTGACACTGTACTCTGTATCCAGGATAGGTGCTGCCAGGATGAATGTATGCAGTGAGGTGACGCTTGCATTTGAGCACTAAAAGCACCTTTATGCAACACTATGAGTCAACAACTAAAGTTCTTTAGGAGTTAAGACATTTATTGTGTTTATTGCTATAGTAATTGTTACAGAAAAACAACCACATGTGCAGTCGTACTTATGAATCTCATATATCTCAATTTATAAATGTAAAAAGGTTTAGTGTTTTACATATTAGGGAGATTTTCCCTGGTAATATTCAAAAGAAGAGGTTATTTAGGCCAGATTAAGAGTGAAGGAAACTTCATGTTTCCCGATTCCAAAAATTAAGCAGAACATTGCCACAAAAAACAACTAACGTTAGCTTTAGAGGGTACTTTAATTTGACCTAAAAACCAACACTTTATGTGAATGTGAAATGACATACTACAGTTTAAGTTATAATGGCAAGATTTTGGAAAATACAGCTGTGTGATGTCTCATCATCTGCAGTGCAGACTGGCCAACATTTCTGTACAAAGACAAATTGTTTTACTGTTTTCTTTAAGTAGTTGTTTTCCAGGAAAAAGTAACTTCAACCAGACTTGAATACATGTACATGAACAGAAATGAATCTATATTAAAAAAGATTCTAGGCTTATTTTAACAGATTTATTTTTCAGAAACATGAACATTCTACAAAATTTGCATTTACTACAACTGGCCTTCTTTTAGCTGTAGCTCAGGGCCAGTTGAATTTTATTTTTTTTAGATTGTGCTTCTCTTTTCTTAGGCTATCCAGAGTTACTTTTTCCCCATTCTGATTTAACTCAGGATTGTGTAGTTTTGGAAAGATTTTGGAAAGGATCTATTTGTGCTGTGCCAACACATCATTAAAAATATTGAGGAAGAGGTTCACATGATACTCCTTGAAAACCAGTGCTGGGCGGAATCTGATTGATCGATCCCCACAGCCCCCGAGGAGGACGCCTGCCAACGAAACAAAATGGAACAACAATAATTGTTTTTTGCAGAGATATCAAACAGATATCTAACACTTTCAAATGTGATTCCTTTGATGACTTAGCTGATTAGTTTCAGCCATATTAAAGATAAGTTAAGGTTACTGCTAACAGAAATTACAACATTGTAAACTTCTTTACTCTGGCTAGGCTAAAGGAAGAAAATGATTATCCTCATTATTCTCTAGTTTTGCAAATATCATAGACTTGTCTTCCATGATCTGCATGAGTGCAAAACTGAACCAAAGAAGCCCTCTTAAAAAACAAAAACACCATATATTGATATGCTTTATACCTTTGTCTCTGGCCTTGAGCAGGATCCTATCACGTGTGGCATCATCAAAGGCATCAATGGCACAGAAGGTCCCCTGTCCTCGGGCTCGACTCAATATGCTGGGGTACTGAGCCTGCGGAAAAAACCCACGTAATTTATGATCACAACCATTCAAAGCCATAAACGCAGCATTACGCTCAGTTAGTAAGCTTAAAAATCAGCAAAAATATTCAGATCAATGATTAACAACCAAATAATTTTTAAGAGATGTACTAACTTTAAACTTAAAAACTAGCAATTTTTTTTTAAATGCTACTGCCTCCATCCTCTGTCTCTCACACTTACATGTTTCAGATCAAACAAATTTTTGTGTAAATACAAAATACAGTTTGTGGCAGGTAACAGGCACGACGGGACCACGTTTCCATGTTTTTCAGCATCCTTTTTTACTTCGGTTGCCGTACACAATTGGCTGCAGCTTTCCAGTTCGCAGGCACACACAATCATCAACAACCACAAATACAGGACCCGGTACAGATTTTGAAACTAGCAAGGTGTGATTGTAGATGCTGCGTAGGTGAGTCCACCTCACCTGTGCAGCATCGCAAGCCATGCCCTGCCATACAGTTTTTAAATGCTTATTTATTAAGAGAAAAAAGCTTTAAAAGAAATCTATCCAAACCCATATGAAAGTAACAGCCCCATGAACCTAACAATTAGTTCTGCTACCCTGACAATCAAATGTTAACTGGGTTTTTCAAGTCAGTGTGGAGGAATTTTGTTTTAATTCTGCTCCACGGGCAGTTTTAGTTAAGGCAGGTTTTCAAACATGAAGGGCCACGAGTTTGGATCAAGTTATTAAAAAAAAACAAAAAACAGTACCTGTAGCTCGTAGAGGCCATTCAGCAAAGCTTTGCCAGAGCGGGTCACTTCCTCCAGAAGATTTTCTCTCCGAATCACATTGAGAACCTCAGAAAGGAACAAGTTCTTTGACGGGTCACCCATCCACGTGTTAAAGATGCGGTAGGGCTGCGGAAAGCACAATCACAAAACACTGGATACTGGGTAGTAAAAACCTAAAATAAAAAGAACAGTTAAAACTTATCAAAATGGGTAGGGAAGGGGGCTGATTCCTGTTTCAGCTCACACTGAGCAGGAACCCCTGTGATGCACCAGGCCAGGCTATTGGCAGGTTACATAGTCCTATTAATACATATAGCAAAATATCTCTCTCTCTATATATATATATATATATATATATATATATATATATATATATATATCTCTCTATCTATCTATCTATCTATCTATATATATATATATATATATATATATATATATATATATATATATATATATATATATATATATATATATATATATATATACACACACACACACACATACATATACATACACATCACATCACTGAGGATTTAATGAAGATTTGAAACAAACATAGAAAAAACCACACTGCAAATAACAAATGTGTCAGATTAGGGCGCTAGGCAACAGTACCTCAGGGCAGATGAGCCTACAGTTTCCCCTCATTGACCCCTTGAACACAAACACTGTATTTTCAGATATATATATATATATATATATATATATATACATATAGATAGATGTATAGATATATAGATATATACACACATATATATATAAAAAAAACACCCAGCACGCCCTTGTGGGCGGTTTATCCTTTAAGCTCGGGTCCTCTACCAGAGGCCTGGGAGCTTGAGGGTCCTGCGCAGTATCTTAGCTGTGCAGTATCTTAGCTGTTCCCAGGACTGCGCTCTTCTGGACAGAGATGTCCGATGTTGTTCCCGGGATCTGCTGGAGCCACTCGCCTAGCTTGGGAGTCACCGCACCTAGTGCTCCGATTACCACGGGGACCACCGTTACCTTCACCCTCCACATCCTCTCGAGCTCTTCTCTGAGCCCTTCCTATTTCTCCAGCTTCTCGTGTTCCTTCTTCCTGATATTGCTGTCATTCGGAACCGCTACATCGATCACTACGGCCGTCTTCTTCTGTTTGTCTACCACCACTATGTCCGGTTGGTTAGCCACCACCATTTTGTCCGTCTGTATCTGGAAGTCCCACAGGATCTTAGCTCGGTCATTCTCCACCACCCTTGGGGGCATCTCCCATTTGACCTTGGGACTTCCAGGTTATACTCGGCACAGATGTTCCTGTACACTATGCCGGCCACTTGGTTATGGCGTTCCCATGTATGCCTTGCCTGCTAGCATCTTGCACCCTGCTGTTATGTGCTGGATTGTCTCTGGGGCATCTTTACACAGCCTGCACCTGGGGTCTTGCCTGGTGTGATAGACCCCAGCCTCTATGGATCTTGTACTCAGAGCTTGTTCTTGTGCTGCCATGATTAGTGCCTCTGTGCTGTCTTTCAGTCCAGCTTTGTCCAGCCACTGTTAGGATTTCTGGATATCAGCCACCTCCTCTATCTGCCGATGGTACATACCGTGCAGGGGCCTGTCCTTCCATGATGGTTCCTCGTCTCCTCCTCTTTCTTGGGTTTCTGCTGCCTGAGGTATTCACTGAGCACTCGGTCAGTTGGGGCCATCTTCCCAATGTATTCTTGGATGTTCGTTGTCTCATCCTGGACTGTGGTGCTGACACTCACCAGTCCCGGCCCCTTCCTTCCGCTTAGCGTACAGCCTCAGGGTGCTGGACTTGGGGTGAAACCCTCCATGCATGGTAAGGAGCTTTCTTGTCTTTATGTCAGTGGCTTCTAGCTCCTCCTTTGGCCAGCCTATTACCCCAGCAGGGTACCTGATCACGGGCAGGGCGTAGGTGTTGACGGCCCGGATCTTGTTCTTACCGTTCAGCTGACTCCTCAGGACTTGCCTGACCCTCTGCAGGTATTTGGTGGTTGCAGCCTTTCTAGCGGCCTTTTCATGATTCCCATTCGCCTGCGGGATCCCCAGGTACTTGTATCTGTCCTCTATGTCTGCAATGTTGCCTTCTGGTAGTTCAATCCCCTCAGTTCTGACTACCTTCTCTCTCTTTGTTACCATCTGACTACACTTCTCCAGTCCGAACGACATTCCAATGTCATTGCTGTATAGCCTGGTAGTGTGGATCAGTGAATCGATGTCTCGTTCACTCTTGGCATACAGCTTGATGTCATCCATGTACAGGAGGTGGCTGACAACCGCTCCGTTCCGTAGTCGGTATCCGTAGCCAGTCTTGTTAATGATCTCACTGAGGGTTTCAGGCCTATGCAGAACAGCAGTGGGGACAGAGCATCTCCTTGGTAGATCCCGCACTTGATGGTGACTTGTGCTATGGCCTTGGAGTTGGCCTCTAGTGTTGTGCGCCACATCCCCATTGAGTTTCTGATGAAGGCTCTTAGGGTCCTGTTGATCTTGTACAATTCTAGGCATTCCAGTATCCAGCTGTGGGGCATTGAGTCATAGGCCTTCTTGTAATCAATCCAGGCAGTGCAGAGGTTGGTCAGTCTGGTCTTGCAGTTTCGGCTGACTGTTCTGTCTACCAGTAACTGGTGTTTTGCGCCTCTGATATTCTTGCCAATCCCTTTCTGTGCCCCGCTCATGTATTGACCCATGTGCCTGTTCATCTTAGCCGATATGATGCCTGACAGGAGCTTCCATGTAGTACTGAGGCAGGTAATTGGTCAGTAGTTGGATGGGACCGGTCCCTTCTTGGGGTCCTTGGGGATCAGGACCGTCCGACCTTCGGTTAGCCATTCCGGGTGTCTCTCATTAACTAGCAGCTGGTTCATTTGTGCTGCCAGACGCTCGTGGAGTGCAGTCAGCTTCTTCAGCCAGTAGGCGTGAACCATGTCGGGCCCTGGTGCTGTCCAACTCTTCATACTGGAGACCCTTTCTTGGATATCTGCCACTGTGATGGTTACTGGACCCTGTTCAGGGAGGTCGCTATGGTCTGCCCTCAGATACACTAGCCACTGAGCATTGCCGTTATGGGTTGCGTCCTTCTCCCACATGTCCTTCTCTCCAGCCTTGGTGGTGCTGTTCTCTTATTGTTCCCTTGCCACTGAGAGTAACATCATCTAGCAGACCTTCTGAGGGTACTTCACGTAATCTTGGTAACCGGCTACGGGGGATCCAGGTTTCAAGCTTGGCCATGATCCTATTTTTCAGGTCAATCTCGGGTGGGGGTGATGATATCTCCCCCCTGACCTGGCGTCCTGACTCCTCCTTGCCGTAGCATTTATGTTGTACCTCGTCAATCTCTAGCTGTGACAGCAGTCCCTTCTTTCGAATGTTGGAACACTGAGCTACTAGTTGTTTCGCCGTCATTGTGGATGTTGGGTATCGAAGAATCCATAGGTCCCTCATCCTATTCATGTAACCCCTTCCGCCAGGGTTACTTGCGTAGTAGCATTCCAACAACGCCCTGTTTTCGTCTCTTGCCCACTGATGCCTTCTTGTTCCAGTAGCCCACTTGTTGTCAGGGTGCCCTGGTTCCTCAACACCTGATGCGGACCTTGTTGATCCGGGCGACGTCCGAGCCGGCATGCCTTCATATTTATCTGTCTCGCTCATGTCTGCGGTAGGCTCACTTAGCATAGGGGGTCTAGCCTTAGGACCCTTACTGGATACAGACGCCCCAGGCAGGAATCGAACAGCCTTGGCAAGCCGCTTGAGGAGGTACACCAGAGAGATAGAAGGCAGGAGAGCAAAGGTGTACTCTCAGTGGCAAGGGAACAATAAGAGAACAGCACCACCAAGGCTGGAGACGGAGCAATACTGGAAGAGCATATGGGAGAAGGACGCAACCCATAACGGCAATGCTCAGTGGCTAGTGGATCTGAGGGCAGACCACAGCAACCTCCCTGAACAGGGTCCAGTAACCATCACAGTGGCAGATATCCAAGAAAGGGTCTCCAGTATGAAGAGTTGGACAGCACCAGGGCCCGACATGGTTCACGCCTACTGGCTGAAGAAGCTGACTGCACTCCACACGAGCGCCTGGCAGCACAAATGAACCAGCTGCTAGTTAACGAGAGACACCGAATGGCTAACTGAAGGTCGGACGGTCCTGATCCCCAAGGACCCCAAGAAGGACCGGTCCCATCCAACTACCGACCAATAACCTGCCTCAGTACTACATGGAAGCTCCTGTCAGGCATCATATCGGCTAAGATGAACGGGCACATGGGTCAATACATGAGCGGGCAAGAATTGGCAAGAATACCAGAGGCGCAAAACACCAGCTACTGGTAGACAGAACAGTCAGCCGAGACTGCAAGACCAGACTGACCAACCTGTGCACAGCCTGGATTGATTACAAGAAGGCCTATGACTCAATGCCCCACAGCTGGATACTGGAATGCCTAGAATTGTACAATATCAACAGGACCCTAAGAGCCTTCATCAGGAACTCAATGGGGATGTGGCGCACAACACTAGAGGCCAACTCCAAGCCCATAGCACAAGTCACCATCAAGTGCGGGATCTACCAAGGAGATGCTCTGTCCCCACTGCTGTACCAAACGACTCACGGACCGGTACCGGTCCGAGGCCCGGGGGTTGGGGACCGCTGCCCAAGGGTATTTGGCATACAGACGGGAGCAGCTGGGGAACGAACCACCAACCTTTGGATTAGTAGATGACCTGCTGTTCCTCCTGAGCCCATTATTCCACATGTAGAACTAATGTAATATAGAACTTACAGAAAATAAATACGTTATTTCTCCACTAACTGATGTAGAAAAGACCCCCTAATTTCTGTTAACCCAGAGAAGAATGGCTAAGAGCAAAGATAATGGCTCTTTATCTTTGCTCACTGTCATAATCAGCGAGTTATTAAGATCTGACATTTAATATTGTAGAACAACTCGCAGGGTTTATGTCCAACAGAACACAACATCCATATGAGTAGGATGGATACGTTAAATACTGCATGAGAATTTTCACTTTAGGCAAATTATAATTCATGATTTCAACACTGTCCCACATAGCAAGCAGGTCTGGCCTGGATCTGGTATCAAGCTGGCACTGCTGACTGACTTCTGGCATGATAAGACGTATGTCATCCAGATATGGGCCAGGCCTGGCATAGATGGCACTGTCTATGTGATGGCATGCCATATCTGGCTTGATTGTGGTTTCGTTTATGTGGCCCAGGCTCATAGAAAACAGGTCTAGCCCGGATCTGGCATCAAGCTGGCACTTCTGACTAACTGGTGTCTTGGCAGAGTGTATGATGTGGGCCAGGTCTGGCAATGGTGGCACTATTTATGTTCCTATTTTCCTATTTTAGTTATAAGACCCAAATGCCATGTTGCAATACTGTACTGCTATGGTAGCCAACGTTTCAAATGCAGGTTCGACAGGTTTGAGAGTGTACACTTTATCCAAAACCTAGTAACGGTTTACTCGTTCTTGCCAGCGGGTGGCTGTAGCTCAGGAGGTAGAGCAGGTCACCTACTGATCAGAAGGTTAGTGGTTTGATCCCTGGCTCCTACAGTGTGCATGTCAAGGGTGTAAATGTGTATGAATGTAGTTAGGAAGCATTCAGTTAAGAGAAAGTGTGTGATTGGGTGAATGTGGCATGTTGTATAGAGCACTTTCAGTAATCCGGGAGAGTAGAAAAGCATATAAGAATCAGTCCATTCACTGTCTGAACAGAGTTTCTTCATGTTACTTTTGCACTGTTTTGCATGTTCTGGCACATGTTGTTATTTCATGGCTTGATTAAGGTACACATTAGGCCGACATCTGGGGCCAGAGCTGAAACTGTTCTGGGCCAGCACAGGACCACCAGTGTGTCTGCAACTGGCCTTGTGCTGGCCCATGTGTGGGCCACCAGAGGGCCGTCATTCTTTGCGGTATGTGGGCCATGTGTAAGCACATTGTGTGGGCCAGATCCGGGCCATATTAATTTTGCTATGTGGGCGTCTGCTGTGTATCACTGTATGTGTCATTCATGAATGTCCAAATATATACAATTTTAACCCCTTTTCTTTTCTGGGACAATATAGAGCCATTGCTGTTCCGAACCAAGCATTATATAATGGTTATATACACTAGCTCCCTCACTATATTTAGATATTAGATGTATAACAAAGAACTGTTTTAAGCTGGCTCCAACTGGGATCATTCGCATATTCATTGTGCACCTGCTTTGGTGTCTGACATGACATTTTATTGTAGAAAAAACAGACATAAAAATGTCAAACCTTGTCTGGCTGTAATTCATCCTTGTGGTAGTAACCCCCACTCAGAAGCTTCTTGCTGAAAGAGACAACGTCAGCAGGGTCGTCCATACCCCAGTGCTCATGGGCCCAAAACTTTCCTGTGCCTCCGCCACCAGTCTGGACCTCATCCACATGAAAAGCACAGCCATGCTGAGGGGGAAAGCAAAGATACTCAGTATATCTCCACCAGAATTTTGAATCCCTGAACTCCAAAGCAGACAATTCTGACTTTTTCTCCTTCGTTCTGGATGAGAGCTGTGATGTCCGAGACACAGCTCAGATACCACTCTTTGTACGTGGATTAACAAGGGTTCAATTAAAAGGACGATGACAGAGAATGATGTATTCACAGAGGTAACTGCATGCTTGGACAGGCTGAAATAGGACATGCTGACTCAACAAGGAAAAATATTGGACTTTTAAAGCAGATCCAAGATAAAGTGACTAAAATAAACCCTGAACCTAAATTGTTATTTTTGCATTGTATTGTGCACAAGGACGTGTTGTGTTGGTCAGTGCTGAAAATTAACCATGTTGTTGGCATTATAAGTAAAATAGATAATTTCATAAGGGCATGAGCACTCAGTCACACAGTTTGTCGCACTTTGCAACTTGCTGACTGCAATGACAGAGGCTACAGTGTAGGACCTGAGAGCAGAAAAGAAAGGCAAGGACATTCCAGTGTCTTCAGATACAGAATGAAAGGCAGATACTGCAGCTATTGCTGTCGATTTGACTGGAACCAATGTATGAACTAAACTCCAAAATAAGAAAAAAACTCTGGGTAATGAAGTTGAACAAATCCAGATACAGATCCTCCCTCGGTGATGATCACCATATATTCACAATTGTTTTTGGGAATGTTAGTTAAAATGGGATCAAACGTTGGTGTTGTTATTATACAACACCAACGTTGCATTTTTAATTGTATCATCTCCTCTTCCCAGTAGCCATGTATAAATATATCAAATTAATATTGATCAGAATATTAAATTCAGCTTATTGGTTCAGGCCTCCACAACAGTCCCAGTTTCTCATGCGACAAATACATGTGGGCCTTTCCACAACATTATCAAAGAAACTGTTTACATATTTGTTGCTATTTGTTGCTCCTGACAAAAATGATCAAATGAGAACATTTTCAATTCCTGCCCCCCTGTATGATTCCCATGGACATATCTATACATATCTTTAAAAATATTTTTGCAACATTACATCACAGTAGATCTAGAAAAAAAGCCCAAAACTTTTTTTTAAAGACACATACAAACTAGTCTGCCTTTAAAGCTGGTGTCTTACCTTGCGTGCAATATTGCGCAGTCTTCGGAAGAAGTCTGGCGAGGCGTGGTTATCGCCGCCTTCGGCCTGAATCGGTTCAATTACAATCCCCGCCACAGGTTTTCCCTTTTGTCTCCACTTCACAATCAAATCTTCCACCTTGAGTTGCACACAAGAGTTCCAACATCACACACACAACATGGCACTTTTTTGTAACATAGTAACAAATAACTTAAACCAGTCATTCATAACATTAAAGCATTTGCGTAATATAATATGTATATATAATATAATATAGTATATGTATCTCATTTTGTCAGTACAGGATCTTTTACCATTAAAACAACAGACATAAGACTTTTGAATTTGTCCTGTGATATCTGGTATCATGCCTAAAGTTGGGAATTGGTTGATCATACTAGTTTTTTCAGCATACAGTGTACAGTGTCTTCACTGAAACCCAGAGCAGTGTGCTTCTATGTAGAGCCATATGCAGGAGCTTACACTGTTTTATTATGTGGGAATGAACAATGCTTTCTACCCACATCATTGAGCATGCGACAAATACTGTATGGCCCTAGCACCGGTTGACCAGTTGCCTTTTGTTGGACCATTTGGAGTAGGTACTAACCACTGCATACCCAAAAGGCAGTCTTCTTTCTACTTTTTTGTTACTATGTCCACTTACTGCTCAATATACCCCATATTTTGACAGGTGCCAATATAATATGATCAATTTTATTTTCAGTTTTACTCTAATGTAAACTGCAATACATGTAATGTCATGAAAAAATTAAAATTACATAAACTTCAAAAATACAACCTCAAAAACTTAAAAAATGAAAAGAACAAATTGAAAACACATGAGATATCATCACATCTAAAATAAAAATCATCCTCAGAATTGATCATTACATGGACTAGCTAATGTGTTATTGCAGTATCAATATGATACTCTGTATTTTTATGGCCCCCAATGAGATGATGCATGGTGTCCTGGAGGATCTTCTTCCAGATTTGGATTTGGGCAAGTCTGAGATGCAACCTGGTGATGTCGAATCGACTGAAACATAGCATGGGGGGCATTCACTGGTATCAATTCCTTCATTCTCCAGCAGTTTCCTGCATACTCTTGCCACATGAGGCTGGGCGTTGTTACGTACCAAAAGAAACCTAGGACTCTGCACCAAGCATACCTAGGGCTCTGGCAGTGCTCGTCCTGTTCCACCTTGCACAAAGGAGCAGATACCGGTTCTGCTGATAGGTTAAGAACTTTCGACTCAAATCAAAACTGTTATATATTAAGAAAAGACCATTTTGCTTCCCATGATGACATTTTGGTCTGTACCTTATGGTTGTTCGCATATGCCCATATAGTATCTACTCTTTGTATACATACAGCCTACCTCCTCCAAACAACGAGCCTCTTCTTCTGCGTTCTCTCTGGTAAACTCATCCAGTGGGTACTGTAGTCTGGGGAATGGGGCAACAGGCCAATCAAATGATGGAATGTCCAGTTTGTGGATCGCTTTGGAGTGTGTTGTTGCCAAACAACCTTAACAAGGCAACAGCAATGAATTAGTAACAAATCCACAAAGTTAGAATATGCCTTTTGGTTTTATCTTTCTGAAAAGTCTAATCATTGCCATCATCCACTGGGAAATTTGTAAGTTTGCTCACTTACGAAGAAATTAAGAATCTCTAACAGTATCATTTTAATAAAAAAAGACAGAATAGCAACAAAAAATACAGAAAAACACATTAAATAAAATGAATAAATTTGCACATCATTGACTGAAAGTATTTGATCTCCTACAACCCAGCCAGAATTCTGGTTCCCAGAGATTGACTGAAATCTGGCAGACAATTAATTAATCAATTATAGATACTAATATTCACTTGCTATCTGTTCACCGGTCTATAGACTCAGTTTGTTCCATTCAAACCTCCTCCGGTGGGGAAGGATTGTAGACTTCCACAAGGCTGGAATGGGTTACAAGGCCACCAACAAGAAGCTTAGTGAGAAGGTGACAACTCTTGGTGCAATTATTCCAAAATAGAAAAAATAGAAAATGACCATCAGTCGCCCTCAGTCTGAAGCTCCACATTAGATCTTGCATTCACCTCATGGGGAGAGCATGATCATGATAAAGGTGTAACACAGTAAGCTATAAAGGATTAAAATCTTGTGGTGCTTGTAAGGTTTCCCTGCTTTAGCAACTGGCCTGTCTACAGTTTTCTTAGCAAAAATCTAAATGATGCAGAGAAGGCTTGTGTGCTTTTGTCAGACGAAGCCACATTCAAACTAGAATAAGGAGAAAGAAGAACGCTGAGGATTACCCAAAGAACATTATGGTGGAAATATTATGCTTTAGGGCTGTTTTTCTGCTAAGGACACTTCACTGCTTTGAGAGGACAATGAACGTTGTCATGTCCCGTAAAATCTTGGAAGAGAAGCTCCTTCTCTAAGCCAGAACACTGAAGATGGCCTGTAGATCTTCCAGCATGACAATGTCCTAAAGCCTACTACCAATGCAACATAGAAGGGACTAAAGAAGAAGCAGGTAAAGGTCATTGAGTGGCCTAGCTAGTCTCCAGACCTCAGTAGAAAATCTCTGGAGGAAGCTGAAGCTTCAATTTCCTAAGCAGCAGTCAGAAACCTAAAGGATTTAGGTTTTTGTAAAGAGGAGTGCAAAAATCCTTTCTGAAATGTGTGCAAATCCAGTGAACTACAAGAAGTACAGTACTAACCAACAAAGGTTTCTCCAACAAATAATACATCGTGTTTTGTGTAGCGATCAAATAATTATTTACTTAATGATATGCAAATCATTTTACAACTTTTATGTAATTCATTTTTCTGGACCCCTGGTTGATAATCTGTCTCTCTTCATTAAAATGAAACTACCATAAAATTAGAGACTGTTAATTTCTTCTTAAATGAGCAAACTTAAAATTCAGGCAAAAATCAAATAATGATTTCCCCAGTTGTACAAACAGCACACTGACTTGAGTCTAAAGTTTCAAACTGAGATCATGCAATGACAGTATTAAATACATACAATGCTTGTGTATCTGTGAAAAGCTATGAAAATGCTACATGTGGACCCTTGAGCTTTCAATTTTTACATGTTTGAGGTGTTAATAATCAAATTTCTATTTTTATAACACAGGCTTTTGTATGATAACAGCTGGGTTGTTTGAACATTTTGCATCACTACCTGGACCGTTTTCAATCCCTCAGACGAAAAAGTACTTATAATGTGCCAGT
Organism: Oreochromis aureus; assembly: GCF_013358895.1. NCBI lineage: Eukaryota > Metazoa > Chordata > Actinopteri > Cichliformes > Cichlidae > Oreochromis > Oreochromis aureus. The sequence goes on along the minus strand of NC_052945.1, from coordinate 34,551,114 downwards.
GCATTATTATCCATGAACTGTTTTACAATAAAACAGTTGTAATATACCAGCTCAAATTTGGGTATAAAAACTTGAATTCAGTTTGTTATTTGGGGGTTGTGACCGGTGGTCTAATTTGTTAAGTGCTGTTGTTTTAACAGTAGCAAACATGTATTCAGTATTTAACATACCTAATGTTCTTCCATGGAAGCCTCCCATGAAAGATAAAATACTGAGTTGTGGACAACCTGGTGCCTGAGATCAAAAGACATAAGGACTCAATCATGCTAAGCAAGAGAAAAGACAAACATCAAGAAATAAGAAGCAAATATTGAGTCCAATATGGCAGGAAAGTGGTGAATAACTTAATGAATAGTGAGACCTGGTTGATCATGGAGGTGTTCAGTTCTTCATTAGTTGGTGTGTTTTGGCCTCGTTCTTTGTTCTAAAGTAAAAAAAAAAAACAACCACAGAGATTAAATTCATTTTAATTCCAACTTGTTGGCTTACATTTTTTTTTTACTACTCGATACAATACATTTTCTACACTACCGTCTTTTTAAGGACAGCTATCTCCTGTGGTGACCTTTAGTTTGCTTTAGGTTTTGTGTTTTTGTCCGAGATTTGGATTCAGTTGTCTGTTATAGTGTAATGATCAAATAATTTTACTGATAATAGAACATCACAGAACATTACTACAACCCCAATTCCAATGAAGTTGGGACATTGTGTAACATGTAAATAAAAACAGAATAAAATGATTTGCAAATTCTTTTCAACCTATATTCAATTGAATACACTACAAAGAAAAGGTATCCAATGTTCAAACTATTAAACTTTACTGTTGTTGTGCATATCTTCACTCATTTTTAATTTGATGCCTGCAACATGCTCCAATAAAGCTTGGACATGTTTGCCACGGGGTTATATCTATGGGCTCAAATTGTGGTCATAAATATTTTGTACTTGTAAATCAGGATTTGTATGTGTAAAATGAATTTGTGTGTGCGTAAAAAAGATTTGTGTGTGGACAAAAATACGTGTGAAGCTCTGCACTCAAGTTTCAAGTTTCAAGTTACAAGTACGAATTTTGACCCTATTTTTCTTCCTTTCAGCTGATTGGTCAATGTCATATCAATCACAAATTTAACTATCCAATCAGAGAACAGATGGGTTTGGCTGTCGGAGGGGCGCTTTTTTGAACTGCAGGTCCTTGAAGGGTAATACAGTTTGAAGCTGAAGGATCTTTATATACATATCCCATAAGGCTCATTAACTAGGTCCTTTAACTTTTGGTAGCTGTTGAAAGGATACAGTTGTGGTATACCAGTGGTCAGAAATACCATTATTACTTTAGTATTACTTTAACACAAAATCAGGGTTGACCCGGGACCACTGCTATGAGTCACACTATGCAGCATAAAGGCCGTTTCACATCGGACATGGCATGCGTGCTCACCGCTAACTAAGAGCGAAGGATCCAGAATTTGTTGCGCTGGCTGCTGAGCTCTGCTTGTATATCGTTTTTTAGCGGCCGCTCTAGGTGTGCTAGATGCACCTGATCCTTGTCGTTTCAAAACATGTATCTCTCTGACTTTATCTCCTCTACGAGAGTTTGTGTTGTATTATGTTCAAATGTTTAATAAAAACGTATCACTCATTCATAACAAGAAAAGCTTTGTAACTGTCCCAACTAGTGAAGAGTGTGTCATTTCCACAACACTGCTTTTCCTCCGAGGTCGACAGCGCCTTTAAAAACGCTCTGGAGGTCCCTGTGTAAGCATGTCAACCTTTACTTGAACACACACAGATGTTTTCCTTCATGGTGTGGCGATAAGAGATGTGACAGGGCATTTATCCTTCAAAGACCTGCAGTTCAAAAAAGCGTCCCTCCGACAGCCAAACACATCTGTTCTCTGATTGGATAGTTAAATTTGTGATTGACATGACATTGACCAATCAGCTGAAAGGAAGAAAAATAGGGTCAAAATTTGTACTTGTAACTTGAAACTTGAGTGCAGAGTTTCACACGTATTTTTTGGCTATGTCCACACACAAATCTTTTTTACGCACACACAAATTCATTTTACACATACAAATCCTGATTTACAAGTCCAAAACTGATTTAGAAGTACAAAAATATTTATGACCACAATTTGAGCCCATATATATCACCTTTCCTTTTAACAACACTCAATAACCATTTGGGAACCGAGGACAGTAATTGTTGAAGCTGTGTAGGTGGAATTCTTTCCCATTCTTGGTTCATGTACAACTTCAGTTGCTCAACAGTCCGGGGTCTCCATCGTTGTATTTTGCGCTTCATAATGCACCATACATGTTCAATGGGAGACAGGTCTGGACTGCAGGCAGGCCACTCTAGTACCCGACTCTTTTACTACAAAGCCACGCTGTTGTAACACATGCAGAAATTGGCTTGCATTGTCCTGCTGAAATAAGCAGGGATGGCCCAGCTTGGATGGCAGCAATATGTTGCTCCAAAACCTGTATGTACCTTTCAGCATTAATGGTGCCTTCACAGATGTTACCCATGCTATGGGCACTAACACACCCCCATACCATCACAGATCTATGGTCAGAAATAATTTAACATGGTGTTAACAAATTAAATCAAATTTGTACTCACTTACCCTATACCAGATAAAAATAGCTTTGTAAGCATTTTCATTGGAGCAAGCACCACAGGACATTGTCTGAACACGAGTCATTCCACTAGGCGCCACCTGACAGAAAGTAAAGTAGGAGTAACAAGGATTATCATTATTATCATTGCACAGCTAGCATTATCTGCAGAAATAGCAATAAAGGCACATTATACATTATGCAGTTACATGAAAACTATAATTTAAGAACAACCTATACACAAATTTTAATTCTAAATGTGTGTGTGTGTGTGTGTGTGTGTGTGTGTGTGTGCGCGCGTAATTATAGATGTTATTCAGGAATTTTCAAATTTACTGTTTTACAAAAAAAGCAGAAAAAATATTAGTGTGATAGCTCAAATTTGGGTATAAAAAAGATAAACTCAGTTTTTGTGTGTTTCTCACCGAGAGAAGACTTTCAGTGATTTTGTCTGGAAAGTTCTCTGGTGGCAGGATTCCCAAGGCTGGCCGATTCACAAATGTACTCTGAAGGAAAGACAAAAATATCTAGTACATGCAAATACGCAGAGTCTTGTTCAGACTGTTTCAAAAAGACGTTACATGTACTTACATATATGTCCTACTTGTTAAATCCCAAACCAAAACAAATATTAAAATTTGCTTTCACTTTAAAAACCATTTGTTGTTTTACACCTCACCTCTCCTCTGAGAACATACAGGAAGCTCAATATTAGACATAAAAATGATGAAAACACTCAGTGGACACATACATATGTTGGAGGTGTCACTTTCATGTTCCAGTCAGGACAGTTAGAATAAAACAAAAAACAGAATGAGGTTTGAATCATGGCCCTTTAGCCCTGAGTTGAATTGTTAGGTTATTCTATCTATATAACCATACGCTTAACTAAAATTGTGATCTATGAGTTCTATGGAGGTAACTGTGTTTAAGATCATGGATGATAATTCTACACAAAAAGATCATCATATGATCTTTGTCCAGCTTGCTTACACACAGTGGCATTGTGAGGAAAGATTGTAACTGTTGTATAATGTCAGAACTGTGGTAGCTTAGCAAAATTTACCCTAAACTGCTCTAATGGAAATCACAATTGTCTGTATAAAACACAGAAAGCAATTCCTTTGACTGCTGTATACTTAATCATTCACTGCATTGCCATCTGCTCCATATCTTTATTTTTCCTGATAAAAGAAACAATCTTGTATCTGGAGAGCACTTACCAAATTGTTTGGATTGGCCATCACTTTGAGGAGAGCAGGGTGGTTATAGCCTATAGGAGCAAACAACGGGAATGGTTTTACAAAGGGAGGCGCATTGCATACACCATTTCCTTCAAATATGCTATTAAAATAAGTATTATTAGATTTACTGAAAAGCATACAAATAAACTACATATATTCCTGTTCAGTTAGACCAGGGGTCTGCAACCTTTTACACCCAAAGAGCCACTTGGACCCGGTTTCCACGCAAAAGAAAACACTGGGAGCCGCAAATACTTTTTGACATCTAAAATGAAGATAACACTGTATATATTGTTTTCTACCTTTGTGCTTTGTGTGAACAACTAAGGTGTGTTGCTTATGAAATCCATGAAGTGCTACAGAGAAAATTACATTTTATTTACGTAATTAACACATTTTGAACTCTTAAAGAAATATAACAAAAGGAAAGACACCCAGCTGAACTAAAATGATCCATGTTATCAGCCGCCACCCTTATATCGCCTTTGGACTGTTGGAGCCTTGACCTGACTCTTAAAAATAACTGGAAAAAAAGCACTATGCTGCTGAAAATGAAAAATAGATATTTGCAAAATTCTGCCTAAATATGTATTTTACCTGGTTAATCGTGCGGCGGGCGTGGTTTGCAGCGCCGCTGCAGGGGAGGCGGACGCACCTGAGCGACACCCGCAATCACGCCTCGCCGCCTTTACGCTGCGCTATCTATGCTGTTGTGTTGTTGGTGGTGTATGTCGGGCTGTGAGCTGAAAAGCTACAGCCGGTGTATGCGTGCAGCAACCGTGTGTGAAAAGTGCTCAATAAAGAGATGCTCAAAAGCGTGTTCATGGAAACATCGTCGGGTCTGCCGTGATTTGTTTACAATGGGACTTTGCTCCTGAACCTCTGTGCACAGAGTCCGCAAATCGGGGATATACTGAAGTCAGTTTACTCACGGTGTTTGTTTTAACATAGTTCACGGTGGAGAACAGCTGCTGACATAATGTGGATCCGAAGATCCGTAATTGGCCTATCTGGGGTTGAAAGTCTCGATAAATCCACGGCGTTTGGTGGGTATACCGCTTCCATGAGTGTGACTCTTATTTTGAGCGATGAAAAATAATAGAATATAATTTTTATATTTCAAAATCACAACAATCTTCCAATTTAGAACTACGAGTTAAAAAGAACTAACATAGATAAAATACACTTCAGCTAAATACTTCTAATTTATTTTCCCAAACCACGCGGAGCCGCAGTATAAGGACTAAAGAGCCGCATGCGGCTCCGGAGCCGCGGGTTGCCGACCCCTGAGTTAGACAAACCACAGTGGAAATGCAAAGTAGCTCAGTGTATGAAAATTGACTCATTTATTATCAAATGGTTTCACCGATCTGCCCTTTTTCAATGACAGCTACCCAAATGTTTACATACCCTGGCAGTGTTGGCATGATAACTAGAGGTAACCATCATCACCTGTGATCTGCTTGTTATTACTGTGTGTGTATGAAAAGTCAGTGAATGCCTGGGCTTCACACAGACCGCTACATGTTTCATCCAGTGCTGCACTGACATTGTTGGATTTCAAGCCACAAGGAAAACAAATTATCAAAGGTTCTGCAGAAGAAGATAGTTGAACCTTATAGAATAGGACAGGGATCAAACTCTAATTAAAAAGTTGGAAATGTAGGATTCTGTTGAAACCAAGCAAACAAAGATTTGGCTGCCAGAAAAACTGTTCAGGATGCAAAAAAAAAAAAAAACAAAAACCCCAAAGAAATTAAGATGACATACAGGACTCCAGAAGAAAGCCATTACTACACCAATGCCACAAAACAGTCCATTTACAATATGTTAATTCAGTTATATTCAATTTTCTTTATACAGTGCCAAATCACAACAGCAGTCGTCTCAAGGCACTTTATATTGTAAGGAAGACCGTATAATAATAAACAGCATGGAGACAAGCCTTCAAACTTCTCGAACAAAAACATTTGGTTCGATGAAACCAGAACTGATGTTCGAGATCAACCAGGACTATGATGAAGAGTACACCATCCTAATGTGAAACACGGAGGTGGATCGCTGAAGTTTCGGGGATGTGTGAGCTACTAAGGCACAGGGAACTTGGCCAAAATTGAAGGAGAGATGAATGCAGCATGTTACCAGAAAAAAACTGAAAACAATTTGTACTCATCAGCCTAGAAGCTATGAATGGTCACTCTCCTAACCTTAATATCATTGAGCCACTTTGAGGAGATCTCAAATGTGCAGTCCACGTAAGACATCACAAGAATTTACAGGGCCTGCAGGTATTTTGACAAATAAGCAGCTTTACCATCTGAGTTAATAAAGTGCCCCATCCACAACTACCACAAAAGACTTCAATCAGTGGCATTTAACATCAATTAAAGGAGGCACTACATGGTATTAAGAACTAGGACATCAGAGAAATTTCTGGTGTCATTATGATTTAGAAAGGGTAAAAAATAACCTTTGATAATAAATGGCTTCACCCAAACACTAACCATTATGAGTGAAAGAAATGTTTTTGTTGTATCATTCATATCCTCTAAAAATGGCCAAAATAATCACAAATTCTGTAGAGCAAAACTCTACAAGACATAAATTGTTCCTTTAGACTACAATTGTTTTTTAAATATTTTTTTTTCCTGTTTTTAATCATTTTAATGTAAATTACACTCTGACTTAAAACTGTGGTATTATACCACCTTTTCCAAGAAAATCTGAAATGGAAATGTAATTCTGTTGGAGTCAAATTGTTAAATGTTGTCATTGTGTTACTTAAATTTGTAAGTCTTAGTTAAAGCAGCATGATCAAAGACATTCCTTTGTCTCTGACCACTGTGAATACATGAAAATAATTATTAGAATGTAATGTGTTAAATTTGCTTAGATGAGAGGGTCCAGCAGTAGATCAGATGAATAGGAAAGGATTTGTCTGTGTGTTTCAGTTTGGCTTAGCTGTAGGCCTGAGTGTGTGTAATTGTTTAGAGAGAAAGGAATTTATTGACACCGAGGGTCTGCTGTCATAAAAGGAGACAGGAAGCTACAGTTGGGGATTGCTGATGCTGATGCTTGTACCTTTAATAAAAGTTCATAATTGCCATAACTTGGAAGTAGGTTTGCAGGAGACTCTCCACCTGATCTGTAAATGTAAGACAACAAGAGGCCAATGGCCCAGTGGATGCAGAGTGGGAGTCTCAGTGTTTGTAATATGTTAACTCTGTTTTCTATGTTCTGTAGAGGAATTTGGTGTAGCTTGGGTGAGGAGATTATGTTTATGACCCCCAGGAAGTCACATACACAGAGACACACACACAGTGCTTTGACTGTTACACTCCCACACCTACATGCACACTCACTCACGTGCACTCACACATACACACAGGTACGCACATACAGTCACTCACGTGCACTCACATAGACATATGGGTACGCGCACACACAGGCACTCACGTGCTCGTGCATACACACACAGACACAGAGTTTGCACCACACCATGGGGGTTTTATGATGGGTCACTTCTATAAAGCTGACTGTAACAAACAAAGGAGTGGAGGATCTGCAGAGGGAGACCGGCCCTGCACGTCTGCCCTTCTAGAAGATGCATGTTTAACTGAAGATGAATGAAGATGAATAAAGGTTCTTGTGAAAATAACTACTGAGTTCCGGTGCGGTCTCTGGATGCCTCGAGGAATAAAAAGAACCGGGGTGAAACTGATTTCGTAACACCACCTCTCCAGCCAGTTTGTTGGTGAGGGAGGCTGTAGTGTTTTATTATAGGGACATCCTATCTGAAGGTTCTGTTTGTTGTCTAGTAAACTTCCTGCTTTTATGACCCTTTTGGTGAGCAGGAGGTCACACAAACGCACCCCCAAACGCAAACACGCACACTCACATGCACACACACACACACTCACACACACATTCTCGCACAGACACATACACACACGTGCTTACACGTGCACACACATACAGACATAGTGCCTTATCTTTTAGAACCATGGGGAGGGGGGGGTTACAATGGGTGGTGCTTGTGTGTACTGTAACTGTTTTCAATAAAAGGCAGCAAGGAAGGCTGTTTATTTGATGCTGGCTAGGAGACAGGTGAGGAGCGTTCAGCTCCAAGAGCCTGGTTCTGACCAGTCTGCCTTGCTGGCAAGTAAAAACCGGTTAAAGCTGTTTGTCTTGTTTTCTTGCTTGTCGTTAATGAGAATACGTTTCTAAACCAGCGGGGCCTGTGGAAGCCCCGCTGGATTAGAACAATTATTTGGTCCTTCGAGCCGGAGCCCAACACATCGCGTCCACTGAGGAGGGGGAGACAAAACGCCGAAGTCTGCTAGCAGCCAGACGTCTGGGACGCCTGATGAAAGCCCTGGTCCTTAATTTTGTCACCAGGCCGGTGAGTTAGCGTCTGAACTCCCCTCGGGTTGGATGGCGATTGACGGGATCCAGAGACTCTTCCCGTGAACGAAAAGCAACACGAACAGTAAGTACAGAAGGCCTTAGAGAGCGGCTACGTGACTGTGCGTTAAACGCAGGTACGGGAGTGCACTAGCCGCATGAGAGAGACGCAGGCTTTGCCGTCATTTGGGGCGTAGAGACAACCTAGGTTCGGTGACTCCGCCGTGAGGAGAGTTCGGAATCTCCGCCATTTGGGGCATCGGAGTGCTTTCAACAGTGCGCGCTAGCTGTGCGTGTAGGCGCTAGCTGTGCGTGTAGGCGCTAGCTGTGCGTGTAGACACAAGCAATAGGCCTATTTTGTGTGTGAGCGAGTGCAGGCCAGACGTGGTCTGTGTGAGTGAGTCTGATTGTTGTTTGGTATGCAGTCACTTCTAAGCTGATGAGCAAGCTACACATTTACAGAACAGGAGCTGGCTGAGAACGCATCAGAGGGAGGGAAACAGAGCTATGATAACTCGAGCATGCAGCTATCTGTGAGTTCAGTTTCTTCCTCACACCTCAGATGGGCAGCAGCTTTTCTTGCATCCTGATTCATGTGTGTAAGGCGTTTATAGCATCAGCATCATTTTTTTTGTTTTGTCGAAAAGCAGGTGATGTCACTGTGTGTGCATTCCGGAGGAGTGTGAAAGTATGTGTGTGAAGCGGTCTCCAGCTGGGGCAGAGATGATTCTGCAGGTCGCTTTCTGCCCCCGTGGACACAAAAGAAATAGTTGTGTTGATGGGGAAAAACAACAATGATAATATGAAGAGTGTTTGGTATTTCTCAGCCTGAAACAACTACAATCTCACTTTCTGTTTTTAAGAAATGAGAGTTCAAAAACCAGAGAGAGGAGATGTGTTGTTTAAGCAGTGATGAGAATAATGAAAATGTCTTAGTTTGTCACTTTCAGGTGAAAGCAGACCTGGATCAATTTTCCATGTGCAGCAGTCGGAAGAAAATTATAGGTTTAACATCATTAGGAAACACTCAGGTTGAGTTTTTGGCTGAATTGTGTTTACAGCTTAACTCCTATGGGTTCCTCATCCTGAAAATGCAAGCTCCACGGAAGCTAACCTCTGCCTGAAGACAAGGAGTGCAGTTCCAGAAGTACAGGCATGAACATCAACAGTTGACAGCAAGCCAAGAGACAACAGCAGAGTCCTGAGCAGAGAGGTCCAGCAGCAGTGTGTGCAAACAGCATCAGAGAGAAAGAAAACCCATCATCCTGGATGGATGGAGATGAGTTTCCAGCAAGCTGCAACTTCACTGTGTGTGAAGATGACTTTTGAGGAGACTGTCTGAGTTACATTTGCCACGTTTGGAGTGGAATGGCAAGAAGAGACAGTGGGAAACACAGGACAAAGCTGAAGAAAACTGACTGCCATTGGACTGCAAAGTGGGAGAGGAGAATGGAGTGAGAGGAGCAGGTGAGAACACAGAGGAATGCTGTTAAATCAAATCAAAAATTTGGGTTAGCAATCCTGGGAAAAAAGGAAACTGACTGCTTTGAGTGGAAAAATTGAGAAGGAGTCTGGACCACAAAATGAGAAAGGTACACAAAAACACACACAAACAGAAAATGCATTAACCATCTAAGCATGAGATTCTGTTTGTCATCTTGTCCAAGTCACTAGTAAGATGAAAGTGATACATAGACTAGTGTCTAACATTATGGGAGGACAGATGATTGCATCATAGCCTGGGAGAAAACAGAATGCTGATGAGGGGTCTTGAATGAGTGAGCTGAGTGAGCTGATTGTTGAGTTTCTGATGTTTTAACATGGCACACATTTGGTTTCGTGAGAAGAAATTCATTATGTGATAAGACATCAGGGTTATGGTGTATGTTGTGTGTTGTGTGGCTGATGGATGAATGTTTGAGATGAAACTGGCTGATGATTTGTCTTTTGTTACAAAGTTGAGCCTGCCAATTAGGTTTGGTATGATTTCCCCTCCTGGGATGAAGAACATGTGTCATGACTTAACAAGGCCTTTCTTTTCTTTTTTCCTTTTTATTTTGTTATTTTCACAGTGCACTGAAAGTTTTGTTTAATATTTTCTGTCATTTAAAGCAGATCTGAACGTTGATCAGGAAGAACTACACAACATGTTGTCGGGAACGGTCGCAAAGTGAGTTTCTCCACATTAAAATGGGCTTGGGAGAAACTCACTTATTGGGACAATCAGAAAGCAAGTGTCCAAAAGGATTTGGCGAGGTAATCCAGTCTAAATTCTTTTTCTTTTTGAAATGGCGTCATATTGCTGAGGGTTGAAACGAAATGCGACGATAGATTCCACTGTCAGCAATGAATGAATGGATGAATAAATGAATGAATGAATGAATAAATAATGAGTGAAATTAAAATGGGGAACTGACTGGACTGCTGAAAGCTGACAAAAGCGGACAAGACTTGACTGACTTGACACCACTATGCAAGGTTAACCCCCACCCAGACATGACAAAGGGATGGATGTATCTGTGTGTGTGTCTTATGTTGCAGGAGCAGGAGGAGACCAGAGGAAACCTTGGGTCACATGACTATGTGAACTCTGTAAATGTAACCTTTTTAGCTGTAATTTTTCTGGGTGTCTGTGAATTTACCATGGGTGTGTTATTCATGGGCTTGTGTTGCTCACAGAGGTCGCTGTGAGAAAGTGTGTATACACCTGCGCAGCGCTAACATCTACATTACTTTTCTACAGCAGAGGGTTAATAATGTGATTTGATCATGTGATTTACAGCAGGACACACCACTTAATGTTTTTTCTACCATATGGTTACTGGGTTTTTGTGTGACGGAAACTGTTTACAGGTTGTATGTTGGTGATGAAATTACAATGTGTTGTTGAGAAAATGTTGGAGGAAATGTGAATAGAGTGTGAGACATACTGTGTTTGAAACCAGTGTTATTTCTTTTACAGCAGAATGTAACTTTATGGCCTTTTTACAGCACCTCTGGAATCTGGTGACCTAGGCCTGACCTAGGATGCTACTGCTAATGTTTCTCTCTAAGAGTGCTTGTAAAGGATTCAGCACAGACAGACAAGTGACAATTAAACAGATGTGCAGTGATTGTGGAACAGTTTAATATGGGGCTCATTGTTTGACCACTGGTCAGTTCATAGTGATAAATGAATTGAGTGACATTGCTTAAGGAAAGTCACTGATTACAATGTGGAATGAAGTTGAGATGATCTATGATGTGGAGCAAATTATGGCAAAAAAAAGTAGGGGTTTAATGAGTTGAGAAAACTGCAATGATACTTGTCTGTGATGCTGAATACTTTATTACTCTTATATGCTATATTTGTTTGCTAATGTGAGGTTTGTTTTAACTTACAGGGTTTTGTCCTACAGGCAAGGATACAGGCTCCAGGTGGAAGCTGCGAGTTAAACAAGCTTAACATTTAACTACTGACTAATGGTTTACACAGGGTTATAGGTTTGTAGTGGAGCTGCTCCAAGGGAAACCCCTGGAGAAATTTTCAGAGAGAATGTACAACATTCTTGTGCATGTCTCATTGTGTGGAGCTGACACATTGCGAGAGCCGTGTGGCAAAAAAGATGAGTGTCAATTTTTAACTTGCAGGTTACGTGAGGTTCCATGAGAAGGAGTGACTGAGGAAGATCGTCTACAAGATGGAAGCTGAGGCCAGAAGAGAGGCTTCAAGTGGCTCAGAGAGGAGCAGAGATCACCTTCAGCACAACAGCCATCCCACAGAAGGCTGTGCTACTGGGCTTCCAGAAGATCGTCGAGAGGAGACTTTGAACAGCAAACAACCAAAAGGAGTGAAAGAAATTCGACGTTGACGTTGAGGAAGACAACTAGGGTGTAAGACGTGCTCTACCCTAAATCTTCAGCGGCGTTGGAACAGAAACTGAGGGATGAAGGGAGTGTGCCAATTTCCATCCAACAGCGCAGAAAGGAAGTTCAGCAATGGAATTGTGATTCTGTGTACAGCACAGATGCCAGGTGACTGGGGAATAGCTGACAGCACTTTTCCCAAGGATGAAGATCACTAACATGTGTTACTTTGCCATGTAGACTTGATACTGCAGAGGGCTTTCCTTTGTTTACATTTACATCATGTACACTTCTCTAAGCTGGATGAAGTTTTGAGCCATGGGTGGACATGACTCAAAAAGGGGGGAGAAGATCATAAACAACAACTTGATCCAATTTCCTTTAAAAAACTTTTTCTGCAGTGACAACAGGAAAGGAGAGGAGTTGTAAATGCAGATGATTCACCAGGTGACTCTATTCACCCCACAGGAAAAATGCAGTGAGAACATTTGGGAGGTTGATAGGGGTCATAAAGAGGAGTGTTGACCAGGCTACAGCTTTGAAGATAGCTGGAAGCCACATGGACAAATAATAAAAACCAACTGATGGGTTTGAATGCCTATTCTGTATAGGGCATATGGCATATGATCTTGAGAATGTTGATTCCTGTTTTGACTGTTGACATTCATTTGTTTCCTTGCAGGATGCAGTTTACTGTGTATGCGATCAATGAGAAATAGGGTAACTGCTAACACATGTATTAACTGTGAACTTTTGCAGCAATAGGAAGTGAATGACATGAGGAGTTGTGTGTGAATGAAGCCTACACTGAAACAGGCAAACACAAGAGTCCATAAGTGGAAATTTAAGTACAAAATTGAAAAAAAAGGGGGGACAGTTGGAGTCAAATTGTTAAATGTTGTCATTGTGTTACTCAAATTTGTAAGTCTTAGTTCAAGCAGCATGATCAAAGACATTCCTTTGTCTCTGACCACCTCTCCAGCCAGTGTGTTGGTGGGGGAGGCTGTAGTGTTTTATTATAGGGACATCCTATCTGAAGGTTCTGTTTGTTGTTTAGTAAACTTCTTGCTTTTATGACCCTTTCGGTGAGCAGGAGGTCACACAAACGCACCCCCAAACACAAACACGCACACTCACATGCACACACACACACACTAAAGCTGTTTGTCTTGTTTCCTTGCTTGTCGTTAACGAGAAGAAGTTTCTAAACCAGCGGGGCCTGTGGAAGCGCAGACCCAACAAATTCATACAAGCAAGTACAGGGAGAGGAAAATGAACATCGTCTGATTGGCCCTTTGGAACATTAAATTAATAAAGTGTGTAAGATTCTGACAAAGAAAAAAAACCTTTCTATCATGGAGCTCATGAGCCTCAGAGCAGAAACCATTGATTTAAGGGGAAAAAGCATCCCTGGAGGAACAGAAAACAGAATGTGGCAATATCTACTTTAAAGATGTAGATTTATTTGTTGGGTATTTGTATCTACCTTTTCTGTGCCATGTAGCTTCTAACTGTATTTTCCAAAGGATTAACAAAATCATTGGAAGTCACATGCAATATAAAATAACATTTGAGATTATAGATTTCATCCATGTGTCACTATTCAACAATCTAAACTGAAGTGATTACATAAATATCTGTACTAACCAATTGGGATGGAAGAAATCTGAGTGTAGATATCCAGCATGCGGTTCCCATCCACATCCACAAGGTAGTTCCCTTTGCTCTCCTCATAGTTACAGAAAAAGTTGATTGCACCAGTATTCTGGGGAAAAACATGTTATGTATTAAAAACCTCACATTGTACTTAAGATTAAGAGTATTTAAAGATATTCATCAATTAACTATGAAGTCTGGAATATGATAACAAAAAGGGCAAATTTGTAAAGATAAAAGCAGCCAGTTATTTACTATAAAAACCAGTGCAGTTTGACAAAACAGCACAATTTAGCATATGTTTAGATTCAGGCTATTATGGTTCTTGAAGAGTCTTATGTTGAAGGTAAACATAACGCCTTCAATTCATTCTGCATTTGTAACCTTTTAACAGTCTTTCTAACATCCTTCAAAGCAGTGGTTCATAACCTTGTTGGAGGTACCGAACCCCACCAGTTTCATATGCACATTCACTGAACCCCTCTTTAGTGAAAAATAAAATGTGATTTTTTTCAAATTCAAGACATAGATATGTTTTTTACTGGTGCACAAAATGAGCCGTGCATGTCACGGCGGAGGCTCTGCCGAACCCTCTGATCGAACCCAGGTTAAGAACCACTGCTTCAAAGTATCCCTGAAAATGATAAGTAACTTTATAGTTACTACAATAGAGACAATTAAAATATAATTATATCAAAATCCACACACAAACACCTGCACAGTATGAAGACATCACTTGGATAACATGACATCTCTGGTATCACTGAGCTTCAGATACTACAGAAGCACCGTATAACCACCCTATAAGAGTGGATGGTGCTAAAAAAGAGGGAACAGCATATTGTGCTCCAGAAATTATTTATGTAGTTCACTGACTTAACATACTTACAGACCCAATCTGCCAACACACACACAGAAGCATGGCATAGTCATTTTAGCTAGAGAAAAAGTATATCAATTTAAAGAGAATTTTAAAGACAATATGTATTACTATCAATAGATATTTACAAGTAAAGTAAACATGTTAGAATAAGCTGACAGAGCTCTCATTCGACATCCTATCTGTATGTCATACATAGTGTCACGCCCAGACAGTCCTCACCGGTCACTTTGCCAGTTTTGGTTGTGTTTGTGTGCACTTTGTGGTTTTCTCCTCTCCATCCTGTGCGTGTGTGTTTTTATGTGGGAACATGTACTTCCGGAAGCCGTGGCACAGAACGGCAGCTGACCCGGGGGGAGTGTCCCGAGCTGGAATCGCCGCACCTGTGCTTAATCACTTCACCGGCTGCTACTAATCCGAAGCAGACCTATTTAACGGTGCAGTCGGATCACAGCCAACGCTGGAACGTTGAGCTAAACCGGGTAGCGTAGCCGCGATTTAGTGTACCCAGTTTGTGAATGAGCGAGAACGATTGAGTTAACGTGCGTGTGTTTTCTCGTCTGCCTCCAGGATCCAGGGTACGGAGGAGGAGCGGGCGAAAGAGGAAATTGTTTTGGATTATCACTGCACTGTCACCGCGAGGAGGAGTCACCTTATCACTGCACTGCCCTTTGGATTACAAACTCGAACTGTTTTTCACTGTAAATAAATTCACCATCACTCTGCAAGGAGTCTTGCACCTGAGTCCTTTAAATCCATTCACCATGACACACAGATGCAGTTTTTGCTTATTTTGGCTTGAATACAAAGAGCCATTTGAACATTTGATTTCACCGTTTGTCTGACCGCCTTTTTAAAACACATTTTTGTTTGTAATGCTGAAAAGTCTCATACAATGATGAGCGTACTTGTTGCCTGAGTGTCACTACATACCTACTAATTACAGTAGAGCTACTACGGAAAATAAAGTGACTTTTAAAAATGATATTAAAATGCAATATACCAAAAAATGTTCAGTTATTAATGCACAAACACAATCAGTGAAATAATTTCCATTTCCAAAAAATATGCATCCCCTGAAAAAACACAAAACAAAAACACCAGTTCACCAGTTTCCAATGCCAACTTTTTTTCAATAAATATTTTCTGTATACCCTAATACACCAAAAGCAGCCAGCTTGTTAAAGCCTGAACCCGGTTAAATATTTTGCATATTGAAATTTGTTCAGGTATTTCTTTTAGATTACAAAGTTTGTCCTCATTTGATTTAATTTGTTTGAGGTACGTTTCACAAAGCCAGAATGTTCATGTAACAAATAATGGCATGTTTGTTTGTCACATGTTTATTGGCTTGAAGGTAAGTTTACTGAACATCTTGCAAATGTGATGACTGCATAATTTTTGCCAGCAGTTGTAGGAGATCAGTATCCAGTACCAGTATCAACCAAAACAAGGCATTCAGTTAAAAAACCCCCCAAAAAACTCATATATAAAGGAATGGAGAAGTACTCTTGTTGTATTCATGCTGTTGTAGACAATCATGCTCAATTGTAACTAGCAGAAACCACAAATACTAACACACACATCTCACCTGTATTTGTCCCAGCTGTTTCATCAGCTCCTAGAGATAGAAAGAGAGAGAAAAGTTTTTGATTGCAAGAAATGTGTGTGTGTGTGTGTGTGTGTGTGTGTGTGTGTGTGTGTGTGTGTGTGTGTGTGTGTACCATTACTTTTGATCGTGGACCAGGGACTGTAGTTTTCATGGAGGGTCCATCGTAGTCAAACTCCACCTGTGGCTTTGCTGCTGCTTTGCTCACATATCTGCAACCTGACGGAGAAACCACAAAAAAAGTTCATAGTCAGTCTACATACAAATTCATAGGAAAAGTATTTTTCCAAATGTCATTATGATCAGGATTTTGGTTATTCATTCATATGCAGAAACATCTTTTGAACATATTTGGGCTTAAAAATTCCTGACCTCTGAGACTGAGAAGTGTGTTTCTCCTGAAGCTAGAACACCCCCTCTAGTCCCCTTCTCCAAAACAGGTACTACCAGCCCAGTTTACCACTGAGGCACTTTCCCCAATTTCCACACAATCTTCCAGGGGCATGTCCACCAGTACAGCTCCACAATATCTAGACCTAACTAAGCACAACTCTTTTCCACCCCAAGGGACCCTGCCACTGAGGATTGGTTTTGTCTACTTCAGCGAAACTCAACCCCAGTCATAGACAAGCTATTCCCTCCCTCCCTCCCTCCCTCCCCAGATTTTGCTCCCTCTGCAGAAAAATGTCTTCCACCACCAGACTATGGCATGACTCAATAGTGAATCTTTGTAGATCCTACAATGATCCTACAATGTAACCTATGTCATTGCCATCATGTATGGTCGTGAGGAGTGCAATATTTGGTACTTACTTTGTGCTCATGTCCTGGTGTTTTACATGTGGTGCCAGCCATGATAGAAACAAATAAAGTGCTGGGAACTTTTCCCTCTTTGTTATGATCATTTTTTAAAGGCAAATATACCCTAATACTGTCCCTAACTATGTCCTCTGTCCTGGATAAGCCCGAGGCAGCTTGGGAGCAGAGAAGGAAATTTATATTTTTCCATAGTTATATCTCAAACAACCAAATCCATAGTATCTGCCTCGACCCCTACAGTATCCTCTATCCCGGTAACTCTGACTCACAGCTGAAAAACAAGATAAGCCCAGAAACTAGTTCTTACTGGTTCTGGACAATTTGGGGTCATCTTTACTTAGGTAGCGGTTACAGCAACAAGTCCAGTGAACTGAAATAGCTTCTCATGGATGACTAGGCTGTTAGTTGATCTACTATCAAACAAGCAAAGATAAGGTTTAAAGCTCATATCAGTGCTCCGCTGGACACTTATACCGACCGTTTATGAAGCAGTTGCAGGTGAACACTTTCTTGAGATAAAGTTAGTTGTGTTGTTGTTCCGCTTGGGAACAACAACACTTTTTTGTGATTTTGCTTCTGCACACAACCAGACTGGAATTAAAATTAACAAATCAAGTTTGTACTTCAATCACATCTTGAAGTGCAGAGCTTCAACTTTAAATCCACAGTTGTTGTAATGCATTAATTATTTATAGCCATTTTATACATTCTAGACAGCTTCCTCTTTCAATAAAATGTTACTATATAAAAACAGCCTTTATGGAGATGCCTTCAGTAGCAAAACCTGTCACAAATCCAGTTTATCGGATAATGGCAGCTGTCTGTAGACAGATTTTGCCAATGCAATAGCGTCCCATGTGTAGTGAATAATTTACTAGTTACTCAGATTTACAGGAGTATGTCTGGCTTTGTGGTTATGGACAGAAGACCTTTGACACACCACTCAGTCACTCATCTCTGAAAAGCACAAACATGTGTATTGATAAGCACATCCTCCTTCAGTTTAAACATTTACACTGATTACACAATGCTATTCTGCTTTCACTGCTTTACCCATGAGAGGTATTACAATGTCATTTTCAGATGAGACATTTCAATTAAAAAAAATCATCTTAAAATTCTTATAGTCACTTTGAAATAAGCCATACATGTAGAAAAGGTGTAAAATGACTATTGTGTGTATGAGGGTTAGACACAGGGACAAATAATTGCATTCTTTAAAATCTGTGCTTAAAAAGCCAAATAAACTATTGGGGTCTTAAGAGTTTGTTTATAAGTCATTAGCTGTGGCACTAATATGGCTGGAAGAATAAGATCAATTTACACAGTCTAAGGAGCTTGGAAAGAAAAGCGTCTGGACTTCTTTAAGTTGCTTAAAGACGTTTCACCTCTCATCCGAGAAGCTTCTTCAGTTCTAGGGTCAAATGGTGGAGAGTCCCAGATTTAAGCTCTGTGGGAGTGTCCCCTCGAGAGGGACAAAGGACCCCCTAATGATCCTCTACCTAATCACATGAGCCAAGGTGTGAAAATGGGTGTAGGTCACAATCAGCCAAGGTTTAGGGTGAGCTCGTTGTGAAACCTGGCCCCACCCTGTCATGTGATTTCCTGAGGTCAGATGGCCCAGGATGTGAGTGGGCGTTAAGGCGTCTGGGAAGGGATCTCAAAACTGGATTATAGATGGCAGACAGTTGGTGTCGTAAACCACCGCCTCTGTTCAAAGATGGTCGCTCACAGTGGACATAGATGGCTTGGAAGAAGCTTCTCGGATGAGAGGTGAAACGTCTTCAAGCAACTTAGAGAAGTCCAGACGCTTTTCTTTCCAAGCTCCTTAGATTACGATGACCTGAATGACTGAGAACCTTCACAGACATATTAATTTACACAATGGTCCAAACAGTTTTAAGACCAACACTAGTAACACACCTTTAGCCACTGAATGTTATATCCTGATTGGAAAAGAAGGATCTGGTATAGTGCTAGATTTACCTGAAGCACTGAGCCACAAGTTTTTCTGCAGAGAAAAAGCCAGCTGACGACTGATCAAGGAGGTTGCCATGACAAAACAGCCACAGTCAAAAAGTGTGAGAGACAGGCAAAAACTGTCCTCAGCTTCTAATGTCTCCAAGCCACCTATAAAAACAAAGAAAAGAAAGAGGGAAAGGGGAAGAGGCGTTGGGGAAGGGGGGAACAGAGAGAACAGAAAGGTGCAAAAAAAAAAAAAAAGCACATTAACTTTATTAAATAAACAAGAATGTGACATCTGTCACAGCAGAGGAGTCAAAAGTGTGGGTTTTTTTTACAAAGTCCTTCTAGCAGCCAGTCTCATATCTATGCAACCTTGGATTAAATCCTGGGGTATCTTGAAGCCCCTATCTAAATGAATGGAGAGAGAGCCACAACTCTTTAATTTAATGGTCACCAGAACATAAAAACAAACACAGGGTAGAGAATGACCAATTAAAATAATAACAAATGGCTTCAAATAGTTTGTGATTTTGAATCAAAATGAGGTTTTTCAGTGACTTCACATCCAGTGATGGGGGAGTATTCCCCTTCGTCCCTAAACTCTGCTTCTTCTGTGGAAATCTGTGAAACATTCCTTCCACACCCAACCATATTTAACTCAATTCAGCAGCACCCCAGCCTCACTGTACACATATAAAAGTATTTTTTTCTTCTCCTCACCAAACTCCTCCCACACACGTGTTTGTGTCGTTACTTCCAGTGCCACCCTCTGCTTGACCTGTCTACAGTGTAACACATTCCAATGTAATGTGTTACTGTAAACACATTACATTCTTCAGTAATGCAGTAACATATTACATATTAAATTTAGTAATTACATTACAGTTAGAATTATGTGAATATGTATATTACAAGAGGTCTTGAGTTGTTTGCACACTACTGAATGGAAAAAAATTGAACATAAATGTATAAATATATATATATATATATATCATCCACATAAATCAGTCTT
Organism: Oreochromis aureus; assembly: GCF_013358895.1. Taxonomy (NCBI): domain Eukaryota; kingdom Metazoa; phylum Chordata; class Actinopteri; order Cichliformes; family Cichlidae; genus Oreochromis; species Oreochromis aureus. The sequence goes on along the minus strand of NC_052945.1, from coordinate 34,531,057 downwards.
TATGTGGATGATGTGTTGCTTTTCCTCCAACACTCACAAACCACTCTCTCTGAGGTAATTACATTAATAAACTCTTTTTTAAGAGTTGCCAAGAATCAATTATTTATTTTTAAATGATCCTGAATAAACCATCAGCAGACTGGTTCAGATCTCTGGAATCGTATATTTCTAAATTCCTTTGGAAAGATAAACCCCTGCGTATTAGCTTAAAAATGCTACAAAGGACTAAGGACAAAGGAGGACTAGATCTGCCTAACTTTCAACACTACTTCTTAGCCAACAGCCTACAATTCATCTCAGGATGGTTAAAAATGGTTAAAACACACCCTGTTAGATGAGCCTGGGCACTATGCAATAATATAGAGATTGTGGCCCTACCATTCATTAGTTCAAACATCAAACAACATGTTGCTTTAATAGCATCAACATCAGCTCTTCTCGAACAGCATGGTGGGAGTTTCTAAAAATAAGTCTTCATTAATTCCAAACATACACCCATCTGGAACAACCCTGACATACTACAGAACAATAATATAATTAACTTCCCAAATTGGAGTTGTAAAGGAATTAAATACTTGGAACATATATTAGAAGGAACAGATTTTATTCTGTTTGACAGACTAGTTTAACAGTATGGGATTAACAAGAATAGATTTTTTAGAATATCAACAAATTAAATCTATAGTAAAAAAGAAACTTAAACCTCATTAAGTTGAATTCATCTCAAAACTCTAAAACTACTATCTAAAACACAGGACACTCTCCAAAACAGATGAATCAATATCCCCTTTCTATTGCACAATGGGAAGTGGATCTATCAGTCAGCTTAGACCAAAACTTCTGGTCTCAGATATGCTTAAAAACCTTTCCATTGATTAGAAATCCCAATCTGTAATTAATACAATACAAAATACTACATGGAGTGCACTATACAGGTCACACTGTCAAGGCAATACACCTAACGATTACATCCACACGCTTTGGTTCTGTCCACCAGTTCAGAGATTTTGGTGGTGGATATGTGAAGACTTATCAAAGTGTCTGAAATGTAAAATTCTAGTCTCCCCTTTAGTGTGTTTGTTGGGAAACTTAGATGATGTCACTACAGAGATGAATGCAGTCCACATGGTTCTCACCACCTTCATTGCCTGACTGTCTTCATAAACTGGAAAAATAAAAATAATCTTAATTCTAACCAATTTAGAGACCATATGATAGAACATATTAGTCTATTAGCTTCTGCCGCCACATTTGGCATTAATGTCATGTTTTTCACCGAAACATGGTTGAACAACAGCTGCCCGGACAATGCTATCGAGTTAGCAGGACGCCACACACACCGAGCCGACAGGCTAGCAGATGACTCCGGCAAGACCAGAGGTGGAGGTTTGTGCATTTATATTAACAATGCTTGGTGCATGAACTCCACTACTACTGAGAGTCACTGCTCACCTAATGCGGAGTTTTTAATGGTCAAATGCAGACCTTATTATCTCCCCAGAGAACTCACTTCGATCATACTCACTGCAGTATATATCCCCCCCGATGCTAATGCTAGGTTGGCCATGAAAGAACTTTCTGCAGCCATTAACAAACACCAGAATAAACACCCCGAGGCTGCTTTTATTGTTGCTGGCGACTTCAACCACACCAACTTAAAGACAGTCCTCCCAGATTCCACCAACATGTCTCCTGCCACACCAGAGGAGACAAGACTTTAGACCATGTTTATTCCAACTTGGCTGGAGCCTACAAAGCAACACCCTCCCCACATTGGACAATCGGACCATCTCTCCCTGTTCCTCACACCTAGGTATTCACCACTCATCCAACGTGTGAAACCTGCTGTGAGGACAATTAAAGTGTGGCCAGAGGGACAGATGCAGTGCTCAGGACAGATTTAAAAACACAGACTGGAATATGTTCACCCACACAGACCTGGACCAGTGCGCCTCATCTGTACTGGATTACATCTCGAAACCACAGACAGTGTCACCACCCAGAAACGGATCACCATGTACCCCAACCAGAAGCCTTGGATGAACCGGGATGTTCGTCTCCTCCTGAAGGCCCGCAACACCGCCTTTAGGTCAGGAGATGCACACGCCTACAGTACAGCCAGGGCTAATCTAAAAAGGGCATCAAAAAGCCAAACACCATTACAAAAGAAGGTAGAAGAACACTTCTCCAACTCCAACCCCGGACGCATGTGGCAAGGACTCCAGACCATTACAGACTACAGGACCACCAAACCCTCCCCACATCCTCTGATGCCTCCTTCCTCAACGAGCTCAACAACTTTTATGCTCGTTTTGAGCGAGGGAACCCCACAACCACAACCATAACAGACATGACGCCAGACCACCAACCTCTGACTCTCTCCCCACCGATGTAGGGAGCGGTGCTGAGCAGGATCAATGTCCACAAGGCTGCAGGTCCTGATGGTATCCCAGGCGTGTTCTCAGAGCGTGTTCTGGGGAGCTTGCAGGAGTGCTCACAGACATATTCAACCTGTCCTTGGCCCCACGCTGTGGTACCGGCCTGCTTCAAATCCACCTCCATCGTCCCGATACCCAAAAACTCCAACCCATCTAGCCTCAATGACTACCGCCCAGTAGCCCTCACCCCCATCATCACTAAGTGCTTAGAGCAGCTGGTCTTAGCACACTTCAAATCCTGTCTCCCCCACCCTGGACCCCCACCAATTTGCATACCGCCAGAACAGGAGCACAGAGGATGCAGTCTCCATCGCACTGCACTCTGTCCTCTCACACCTGGACAACAAGCATTCAACACAATCCACCCCTCACAACTCATCAGGAAACTGACAGACCTGGGCATCAGTTCCCTCATCTGCAAATGGTTACTGGACTTCCTGACCAACCGCCCCCAACATGTCCGACTGGATAACCGCTGCTCATCAACAATCACAATGAACACTGGTGTACCACAAGGCTGTGTGATGAGCCCTTTCCTCTACTCCCTCTTCACCCACGACTGCAGACCTGCTGATGGTTCCAACACCATCATTAAGTTTGCAGATGACACCACGCTGATTGGCCTCATCAGTGACAACGACGAGGCCGCCTACAGGGAGGAGGTGGATCGTCTGGCTGAGTGGTGCGACACAAACAACCTGCTGCTTAACACCGAGAAGACTAAGGAGCTCATCGTGGACTACAGGAGGAATGCTGACCCACATCCACCCATCCACATTAAGGGGACGGCTGTGGAGCGTGTGAGCAGCTTCAAGTTCCTGGGAGTCCACATCTCCGAGATCTCACCTGGACGACCAACTGCTCCAAGCTGGTCAAGAAGGCTCACCAGCGCCTCTTCTTCTTGAGGACTCTGAGGAAGAACCACCTGTCCTCAGACATCCTGGTGAACTTCTATCGCTGCACCATCGAGAGCATCCTGACCAACTGTATAACAGTCTGGTACGGGAACTGCTCTGCCTCAGACCGGAAGGCGTTGCAGAGGGTCGTGAAAACTGCCCAGCGCATCGCCGGAGCACCACTTCCTGCCATAAAGGACATCTACAGGAAGCAGTGTCAGAAAAGGGCTGGGAAAATCATCAGAGACCCCAGTCACCCATCACATAGACTCTTCACCCTCCTGCCCTCTGGGAGGCGCTACAGGAGCCTCCGGACTAAGACCACCAGGTACCGGAACAGCTTCTTCCCCACAGTTGTCAGACTCCTGAACTCTGCCTCCTGACATCTGACCCACGTTAAACTCATGGACTGAACATACACACACCCACAACCACTAGCACTTTACCACTACTGTATAGTTCTGTGTAGATAATCATTCTGTACATACGATAATTTTTAATCCCACAACTGTTTATAACTTACATAGTTCACATTCTGTATAACTGTATATCTCAGATTTCTGTATAGTTTTTATTTCATATTTATAGGGCTGTGCGATACGACCAAAATCTCATATCCCGATATTAAGACATCTATCGTCGATATAACGATATAAATTACAAAAATGTAACATTTCCTGTAAATTCTGTGAATCTCGGGCATCTCGACTTGCGTGAAGTGTTTCCAGCTGGGCGTCGTGTACCTGGAGTCGAGTGTTTTAACTGATGCATGGAACTATACATTTTTAGACGTAAGTTGTAACGGCCGCCGTTTTCTTTGTGAGTATTTATTACACAGCGTGCTGCGGAGAAAAGTCTGTTCTAACGTTTGAGTCTAAGGTTTATTTTTTAGCACCTGGCGGCTCTTTTTTGCTTCTCATCCGTTAATCAGTGTTGCCAACTCCTCAGTAAGGAAAATCGCTATTGGCTGTCCTAAAAGTCGCTAGAAGTCGCTAAATGACGTCATCACCTAATTTGCATAATTGGTCACGCTAATATAATTGTAACCTATGTTGTTGGAGAGAAAATAACATCGTGGAAGAGACATAAAGTGAGTAAAAACGTCCTAAATCCATTTAGAGTTTATTTAGAACTACAATTAAATTTCTTTTAGCAATTATTGTTTTTTTAATGTCACAATTCCAACCCTGCTCCTTTATCCGGGCTTGGACCGGCAAAAGTGACCCGAAATAGGCACTCTGGTGGAGTTACTTTGTGTTTGTGTGTGTTTATAAGTAGTTTTAAACCTTGTGATCCACAAAACAGCATAAGAGTAAAAGATTAAAAGAAGAACTGACTGCGTTACAGCACCCGCTGTTGATGAGAGTAAAAGCGATACGCTTTCACGTCTTTTTAGCGACTTTTTATAGAAAAAAAGTCGCTAGGGGGTCTGAAAACTCGCTAAATATAGCGACAAAGTCGCTAAGTTGGCAACACTGCCGTTAATACTCTGCATCTTTCACGTGACTCGTTTTATTTTGAAAAGCCTCAACAGGATCTTGAGCTTTATTGTGAAAGGTTTATGTGGAAAATAAACAAGCGGACACGCCGTGGTTTTACCGTCGTTGTTGCTAACGACAACGCATAAAAAACAAGCGCTTGTCCGTCAGTAGTGTGGTTATATTAAATATAAGAGAAAGAGAGAACTTTAAGGAATTAATATAGCCACTACAGTGACCATCAAAATGATGAAAAAATATTGCCGTAAACAGTTTATTTTGCGACACCACGAAACAAACGATAGCGTAAAATGAAACGATAGACGTTTTTCTATCGTCATCCGATATATATCGTTATATCGAACAGCCCTACATATTTATATCCTGTTCATAGCCTGTACATAGCTTGTACTCACTACAGCCTGTACATACTTATAGTTATAGAATATTCATAACATACTTCACACTGTGTACATTATAACATACCATAATAGACCCATTTCTGTAATATACTTACACATCTCTATTATTGCTAATTTATATTGTAATATATCTATATCACGACTAAAGCACTTTCTGGATGGATGCAAACTGCATTTCGTTGCCCTGTACCTGTGACATGTGCAATGACAATAAAGTTGAATTCTATTCTATTCTATTCTATTTGATCTCTCTGGGCTTCTTTGATCGGCTCCATCACCTAGTGGGGGTGGGGGTCGTGGTTTTTTCCCACCTTCATTATTGTAGTTGATGTGGGGGTGGGTACAGACTTGGGTTGTGTGGGGATACTCTAGGGACCAATTTCTTGGGGGGGTCAACTCGGAGGCTGTGGTCACAACCTGGATGGGGCTCTGGTGGCTCTTGGGTGGCCACCAAGAGCCACCAGGAGGCTGCCTTTGGCAGAGCTGGGGGAGGGTCTGTGTTGGTGGACGTAGGTTACCGGCCTGCTAGGTGCTCCTGGGTGGGTCCAGGGTGGACTTGGGGTCTTGGGTCCTGGTTGGTGTGTCATCGGGGTGGTCCACCTCTGAATTTTAAATACATGTAGACATTGAGGGTTCTTGGGAATGTTCATCTGTTATCTGGCAGAGAGTCAGTTGCACCTACCCCTACTCTGTTTTAAATGCACTTTAGAACAGCATCCATCTACACCACATACCAGCGGGCAGAGAGAGGGATGGGGTCTTCACACCCAGCTCCCTGTGGCTGCACCATGGCTGCTGGGTCACCCTTGTCCAAGGCACTCCTCAGCTCTTTTCTAGGTGGATGGAGTGACTGCCCCTGCGGGGGTCCTCCTTGGCCTCTCATTCTCTGGGGGTCCACTAGATGTCTGTGGCCTGGATCTCCTCCATGCCTGCTTAATGTCCTGGGGGCTATGGCTCCCCAGACCCTACTATTAGACAGTGGTGATTTACTGGGAATACTATATTATATTCATATAGTAATATTCAAGGGTGTTTGAGAGTTTGATGATGTTAAAATTTGGGCAAGCCCACTAACAGAAGATTTTTTTGTTAAAATATTTGTTACTTTTTTAAGGTAGAGTGTAGCACTTTAAGTACTATGACAATAGTATTCTATGATAAAAAAGAACTAAGGGTTGAGTGAGGCAAAGGCAGGGATGGCTGCATGCACTTTCTCCTCATTCATCATGTGTTATGTAACACTGTCTGCAGGAACAGGAAAAATCCAGTTATCTGCTTTCACAGGCTAGAAAACCTTGGCACTTGCACACTGCATGCACAACATACAAAGACATGCATGCACAGACAGACGGTTTCTTGGCAACGCCTCATGAACTGGATAAAACCGGTTTTGATTGTGAAAGTTACACAAGACTGCATCTTCATATGCCAGGGGGGAGAAGAAGTTCACAGTTTGCACTGTAATAAACTGAAATCTGAACATCAACAGGAATTCAGCAGCACTACTGTCAAATGAAATAGTTAAAATCATACGGATTTTAGTTGTGGATTATTAATTTATGTTTAGGCCCCATTCATAATAATGCTAAGTAAAAGTAATGATGGGAAGTTTTACTTTCCTGGGTTACTGAGACAAACAAACATGTTTAAATTTGTTCAGAAAGATCTCCTTTGAGCACTCGGTGCAATCGAGGCTGTTAATGAGTGGTTCAGAGGCTCTTTAAACACTGTTACTGTTCATTTACTTTCCTAGTCAAGCGCTGTGCGGGTGTTGTTCACATAAAAGTAAAATACATGACTATCACAGGTTCATGTTGTTCAGTCATTGCTATTTACCAGTGAAAAGAACCAAGTTAAAATGCAACTGACATTACTACCCTGTCACTATGGCAACAGTCCAGGCGCTAAATGAATATAAAGACACATTTGTGTGTTTCTTGTTTCCACTGAGTAAGATCACAGAAGTGTAACTATGGAACTATGTAACTACTTTGAAGGCAAGACTCCCTTTAAAAAAAATAAATAAATCCAATTTTATTTGTAAAACCCTTTCTAAAGAGTTTTGCAATATGTTGAACAAAGCACCAAAATACCACACAACAAATCAATAAAATAAGTTTTAAAAAGGCAATGAAAAAAATCTAGTTTAAAATTACAGTCTTGTTTCACACCAAGGTTTGTTACTGTGAGTTTAGCTGCAGAGGACCAAGTCCAAGAGGGACCGCTGGGTCAGAACATAATGACATCAATCTGACTTCATCCATCTCCCCTAAACCATTAATGTTTAGGGGAGATGACATTTCTTCTTATAGGCATGTGTGTCATACACATAGAAATATGGAAGGTCATGTTTAAAAAAAAATGCCAGGCAGAGAAGGTAAGGGGAAGAAAGGATTAGCTTGAGAACTGATCTTTGTGTGACTCCATATGACATAGGGGCTGAGGCAGATGCAGAATCACCAAGATGGTTAGAAGGTTCTCTGTGTTAAAAGAACCTAAACCACTCTAAGGCTATGCTGTTAATGCCCACATAGTGTTTTAATGAGCCACGAGTGTGGTCTATTGTGTCTAAAGCAGCAGAGAGATCTAAAAGCACAAGAAAGCCAAAGTCACCTAAAAAGTAGTAAAAGGTCATTAAGAATTCATAAAAATACAGATTTTGTGCTTTAGACAGTTTTAAAACCAGTTTGGGAAACACAGTCTAATGTTTAAGAGTACAGTTTTTTCTTAAATATTCGAAAGAAAAGGGAGCTTCAAAATAGGTTTTTAAATCAGAGAATGTACCCTAGCCTGTTTAAAATAAGTAGGCACGACATCAAGTGAGACTGCTGTTAATAGTTACCAAGAAGAGAACTCCAGCAGAACCAGGCTCCGGGAGGGACAGCCATCCGTTGTGACTGGCAGGAGCCGGCTATGTTAAAAATAAACTCGGCCAAAATTATTTCAAGACTACATCAGTGACTCATCCAGGAGGTTACAAAAGAACCCAGAAAAACATCTAAAGAACTAGAGGGCTCAGAGGGGTCATAATTTAACAATAAGAAACAGTTCAGTCATTAGCTGAAATCCTGAAGGGTTATGCAGACAATGATCCAAAGTTCACCAGAATGCCCACCTATGAAGCATAAGAACCCCCCCCAGAAAAAACCAAAAAAAACCAAAAAAACCCAAACCAAATAAATGGTGACAGGGCTGATAGGGAGACAGTTGCTGAGAAATAGATCCAACGTGCTACAGACCAGAAATAAGAAAGGTTTTTGGAACTGGAAAATATGGAATTACACCATTATGATGAGAACAGGCAGGAGAAAAAGGAAAAGGCTTTATTTTCAGTCACATTTGATTATGCCTGTTTTCATGAGGCTTCTGGTTAGTTTCACATGTGAGTACAGTTTAAAGCATCTAGGATGTTTTGACAGTAATTTATAGAGTAAGAAGAAAAATAAAGGAGCGCAGCAAACTAAAAAAATCTAACTGTTCTCCAGAACATCTGAATCATATTTACAGTTTTTGTGTGTTTGTTTGTTTGTTTGTTTGTTTTGACTAAACCTGCAGCATTTCTGCCCTGTCCTTAAACAAACTGAACTTACTTTGACAACAAATCTGTTGTGTAATCAGCTGTGCGGTGGTATTATTGAATACAGCAGCTAAGAAATCCATAGCACAGCTACTAACACTGAATGTATTTAATGAAACTAACAATATTTGTGACTTTTAAGGGAAATGTAAATATATAAAATATTTTTGTTCTGAGCGCCTAAATTACTACAAAAGGCTGTGGTATGAATTCTGAAACAAAACAAGGACCTCTATGAATTCTTAAGTTAGTATACACCTACACACAAAAAGATACATCCTCTGATTAAGGGAAATACGAACTGTAACATCGATGTTAGCATCAACAAAAAGTAAATGTTACTGTTAACCGCATCGCCTCCAAATATTATGTCAATTTGTATTTTAATCTCTGTATGCCACCCTTTGGTGGTGTACAAAGGACTGTTTTAATACTTGGATGAAAATGCAATTGATGGAGTCTAGTCTAGGGGGCTTAAGACTTTTGCACAGTTCAATTCAATTCAATTCAATTTTATTTATATATATTTATAATTAAATCACAACAAAAGTCGCCTCAAGGCGCTTTATATTGTACAGTAGATCGCACAATAATAAATACAGAGAAAAACCCAACAATCATATTGCACAGCAATGTATACAATATAGATTATAGCTATTCATGGGCTAGAGTTCCAAGAAACTTAATAGTCTTTGCGATATTTGTGTTCAAACAGCCTGCAGAGGTCTGAAAGTGGACTGACACACCAGAATGTCGAGCAGAAGGCCTGGTTGATTTGACATGGAATGACTGATTTCTTAAGTACTTAACACACTTGGTTTGCCTGGCCTATTTTACATAACATACTGTCGAGCTGATCTCTCAGTGGGTTAAATGTTTGAATTTTGAACATCTTGATTTACAAATAGAATACTAGTATAGTGAAGCAATAGATAGTGCACAAGTGAGGTGAAGAGGAGATTTCAGGCACGATAGAGTGGGTGGAGACAAGTGTAAGGGGTGATTTGTGACAGAGGGATTGCAGCAAGATTTAAAGGGAAAGTTTACAAGATGGCAGTGAGATATGCTATGATATATGGTTTAGAGATGGCGGTAACAAAATAACAGGAGGCAGAACTTCACATTGCAATTTCTGAATGGATTATTGTTGAATTTAACAGTACTGTCAAATGAAGCAAGAAGAATACTTCAGTCACATTCCATCAATACTTTTTCCCTGTGTCGTTTCTCATTACACATACTTTGATTTATGAACATCTCTGGATGAATTTCTTTGCATGTTTGAATTGGATGGGTTGTTACTGACATCTGGTGAGAATTTCATGTCAGAAACACCTTTAGAAATATATTTGCTTAGGAAATGAGTGATGTGTTCAGTTTTACCTGCTGTATATCTTGAAAAATGAAAGTCCCTCCTTGTCCGACTGCAGAGGTGCCAAAGAAAACTACAGAATCCAACATTGTTTTGGCAAAACTACACAACAATTCAATATTGGCTTTATTGACCTCCGATTGAAGTAAGTGAATGTCATTTCTGCTAATGCTTGTGCTAGCTGATCCTCACTTTCTGCCAATCAGCTGATCAGCACTTTGAATGTTTCCCAGTTTTGTCTATGGAAGGCAAACAGCAATGTTTGCTGGCGTCTACATGTTTCTCATATTAGTTGCCAATAACCAGAGTATTTTGCTCAGCGGGCGTGTCATCAGTGATGTAAATATGAACAGGTTGGTAGTGTACTGCAGGCGTCTGTTTAGGGCTACTCTTCCACCTCACTGTCACCCATCCTGCCTGATTTCCTGGTTGCTTGGGACAGTTGGCTGGAAGATAGCTAACGGTGGCTAAGTTACCTTGACCTACACTGACTACAGGGGTCTGGCTAGCTACAGCAGCGGTCCCCAAACTTTTTTATAAAACCAGTACTGGTACCAAAACAAATAGGATTTATTCATAATACACGGGAAAAGACCCAGGGAAACCGAGGTAATGATAAAAACGATTAAAAAATTGCTAAAAACTAATAAAAACCCTGAAAATCATGAATTTCACACCCGAGCCTCAACTCTCGCGGCCCAGTTCCAAACGACTCACGGACCAGTACCGGGGGGGACCGCTGAGCTACAGGACTTTCCAGGATGCAGTGCTGGATCTACAATTCACTGAGCCTTGCCTCTAAAGCTACGAAAGGCTACATTCATTACAAGTAGAGATGGGCAGTAATCTGATTACTTTTTTCAAGAAACAAGTAAAGGGATTACTATTGCAAAAAAAAAAAAAAAAAAAAATAGATTACTGTTACTTTCCCGTAAGTGACTAAACCATGATTATGTTTGTGAGAGTGTCTCATGACAGTGACGTACAAGTGTGCGACGTCCTTGGCAGCAACAGATGTGTGCAGATCAATGGATAATATCAATGGATAATATGGAGTGATGGAGAGAGTACGACCATGCAGCATTAAAGCTTGGGAGTACTCACATTACTTTGAGTTTGATTCTGTAAAAAGTGATAAAAACATTAGTGTCCACTGTTCACTCTGTGTGGGTAGAAAACTTCTGTCTACAGCAAAAATTAAACTTAAAATCTGAGCAAGCACCGAGCAGGCTGCCACGGGAATGTGACATTCACAGAGAAACCCCCAGATCCCCCCACTGACATGACCGCTGTGGCAGATCTCCATCCGCCCCACTCCTGCTAAACAGGTGAAAATAGATTTAAGAATGACAGGACTCAGTGCTGCTGAATCTTTGATTTTATTTATTGTTGCTGAGTTTTACTTATTTTATATGCTGGAATATGCAGAAAATAGGTTTAAATGTTAAACTAATTCTTAAGTGAAAGACTGTTGCATATAATTTAATATTTGCTTAATGCAAAGTGCATAAAGTTAAAAGATTAAAACTCATAAAACAATTTTTAAAAAGAGACTTTTTAATTTGATTCAATTTTATATGATGGATTATGCAGAAGAAATAGAATTGGGCTGAAAGGTCTATTGCTTTATTATGTATTCAGGTTGTGTATCATGTTTTTAAAAAGTAACTAAGTAATAAATAACTAATTACTTTTGAAAAAGTAATCAGTAAAGTAATGGGATTGGAGAAATAATCAGTAAATAGTTATATCCATGCTGCAACACAGCGTGGATATAACTTTCGTGTGTCACACACCTGCGACACATGAACTGAAAGTAGCTGACTGTAGTATGAGTGCAAGTGGAACTGAAAAGCAAGATTGACAGGCAAACAGACTATAAATTTCAAAGAATTACACTACAGAGAACCAGTTTTCTACAAAAACCGGTTCCTGATTCCCATCTGTAGTTTCCAATCGTTTTAAAGGTGCAGCAAATCTAAGAAAATCAAGGGGGAGGAAAAAACCCCCAAAACTGTCAATGATGATATTGAGCTGTTTAAATTAAGCCTAATTTCAACTGTATTCTGAGATGATAACAAAGTTTTCATGCTTTCTTAATTAAGGGGTGTAAACAAAAAAGTAAGCAAACATGTAGTAATGCTAACAATGTCTACATTAGGGATGGGGCTAGAAGTTGCCTTGTCTAGGCAACAACAGGGTCTCCTGTATTCACAAAGCTTCCTAATACCAAAACTAGCTTCCAGAGATATGAAAGCACGCTGAAATGTCATTCTCTCACTCGTTTTCCCTGGACTGAGGCTAAAGAAGTCTAAAATGATGCATGATTTTAGAAAAAAAGCACACAAAAAAACAATAGGGTTTAATATGCAAGATATTCAACCTTAAAAGTTGAGAGGTGCCGTGAAAAATATATCTATTTTTTTTAATACAGAGTACACAGTGATTCATTCAGATGAGGAAATCATGTTGACCTGCTGACTTTATAAACCATTCATGGAGCCTACAATTATGTCATACACTCACAGCTGATTGATAAACCAGCAACCATAAAACCAGTCTATATATAACTGCAGAAACAAGCCATAATACAATGAAGCACACACATTATTACATGCATTGCAATCTATTTTGTGATCTCATTTGAGAGGCAGCAAGCACCTAATGCAGTAACACTATAGGCTGAAATTAAAGTGATCATCACCATCACCCTCTGTGTTGTTCATTGAGCCCCTCAGACAATTAATAAGGTTTTGACAAAGTTGTTGTTGTTTTTTTCTGACGGAGCCAGAAAAATCGTTTAAAGAGTTTTGGCTGTCTTTGTAAAACTGTCAGGTTACAAAATCATTATATGAAAAACACAGGCTTTGACACTAAAACGTATTGACTCAAAGAACAGCTACACCTTCAATCTCTGTTGGGATGCTGAATTGCTTAAGTACTTAATAAATTTGACTAAAGACCCAACAAAACTTTTGCAAGCCAATCACAATCCCTTATCCTATTAAATAAAATCAAACTTGCAAAGATGGAACCTTATACCATTTTTAAATCTAAACACAAAGATTATGGCTGTCAACATGAATATTCTCCCCTGCCTTTCATACATTCCTTGAATCTTGCCGGTAGACATAAGCGATAATCAGTTTAGCAATTGGGACAAATGGACTATCTGGCAGGGAAAGAAACCTAGAATGAGTTTCAGCGTGTATCAGCTGTTAAAAGAAAGGAGGGATGGCTCTAACGTGCTTAAGAAGCTACTACCTTGCAGCACAATCGATTCCTCTACTCCATTGGTGCAATAAAGTCTACAAAGTTAAATGGAAAGAAACTACTAACTGAAACTTGAATCCTTACTTAGGACCTATATTTCATTCACTCAAAAGGCTAAATTTCATAGCTTTTTCTTTTTACAGGATGCAGTTAGGAGTAAAACTATTTTTTTAATATCTTCAATTGCAGAACTATTACGTCCAGAATCGTACTCCTGTAAATTTAACAACATCAGAATGAGAGTTCCAAAAAATTAAAAACCTTGCTTTGAATAAAACTTTAACTAAAGGGCTATGTAAACTGTACAATACGCTCTCCTTTGCTAACAATGACAATACTTCATTTGTAAAAGAGAAATGGGAGTCTAAGGTGGGGGTTAGACGATCAGAGCAAGCCCGGGGTAGTATTGGCAAATGCCAATGGTCTTAACTAACATCTGACTTGGAGAGAGCATTGTTGGAAGACCGTCATGACACATTTCAAAACCCCACATCAAGACAAACATAAGAACCCAAATGCTCAATGTTGGAGACACTGCAGTTTTTATAAGGCTGGAAGATAAGTTCTTTTACTCATTCACAGGTGAAAAAACTTTCTGGGTTATGTCAGGTTCAGACACTTCAAGTGTCAAATCTGAAACTCTGACTTCACATATAAAATAATGACTTTTCTTGGTCGTACTTGCCAATCCAACAGATAACAGTATCATGTCTTTGACAGCAATCTTTCTCCCTGCAGTGTCACCCTCTGAGCTAGAAACAACCTGGAAACTGTGGTATACACATTGTGGTAGAACTTTGTATAATAATGTGTGGTGGAAACTTTTTGTACTATTTCTGTCTGACACTGTTCTTAAATACAGAATTTAAAAGAAACAAACAAATAAAGTAAAATGTTAAAATGGACCTTCAAACAGGCAGTGCAGTGAGGAGTAATATGTTCTCTCATCCATGTTCCAGTTAAAACCTGTGCAGCAGCATTTTGCAAAAGCTGAAGACAAAACAGAAAGAAGTGGCTAACCACAACATGCAACAGACGATATCATCTGCATAACACTGAAAAGCAATTTTGTGCTTTCTTAGAATGGAACAGAGGAGCAGCAGATACTTCTTCCATAGGAATAAGAAGTAAGGATGAACTTAGTTTGTAACACACCACTTCAGCATTGATTACGTTTTCTAAATAAATAATGGCATCATGATTTATGTCTTTTTGTTGTTATTCATATATATAAAAAACCAATGATACGACCAATATATCGTTTAGGTTTACTGTTCCTATATACCCAATTTTAAGACCACATTACATTCTAATATGTCCCGATTCATAAAACTGATTTGCGTGCTTTTATTTTATTGACAGAATGCACATCAGATTTTGGAGCAATCCCAATTTACAGAAATTAGTAAGGAAAAACAGAGGAACTTTTTAATCAAAACAGCTACTCGTTTGTAAATAAAATGTTACACAGACATAACGCGATTATCTTTTCTCTGTTTATCATTGTGATACAAATCTTGGCCAACAATCTATAAAATACAACATTTAAACTCCTTACTTCAGTTATACAGCAAGTCTTTATCTGACAACAACCAGAACAAAATAAATATGTTAATACAGTGTCTCGTGTCATTAATGATAGGGAAAAATACCTTCTTTTATATATCGTTATTCTGATAACCTTTAAACTCGTTCTTGTCGCAGTACATGTTTGATGCGTTTAGGAGTCGCTGTGAAGAGTCCTGATTTGGATACATGTAAACAAGATATTGATTACACGGTCGCCCTTTGCTGCAGACTGGAGTTGCCATAAATCAGGACAATAAAGACAGTATGTGTGTGCAACTGATAACGCAATAATAAAACTTAATAACGACGCTATTTATTTAAGTGCTACTGCCATTCCGCTCTTCTGAAAAATCTGGATCCCACTGGTTCTGGCTGGTTCACACAGAGATTGGAGGTTCATGAATCGAAATAGGCTGGCCAATCCAAACTAATAATATGTTCAAATGAGACAGACGTTTCATTAAAAGCTATCCAGTCGCGGCTGCAGCAGATCCCAGTGCACTGACGTTTAACAGACCTGACACAATCACGATGTGCCAGTTCCACAGCAATTGTGATCTCATCTAAGCTACCCATGTGAAAATGATAAAGACTTTGAGAACACTTACTGATGATCCAGTGACAGCCGCAAGATCCACACGTAAAACTACCGGCACCACTGCTGCTGCAAAGAAGCAGTCTCCTCGATTTCTGCAACGCCAGAGACTCCGCCCACCCTGACAACATCCAGCAGGAGCGAGGCCTGCTCTGTACAAGAGGAGGGGCTTATTGTCAGTCCGAGAGAGAGAAAGACCTTGTTTTTTCAATCTAAAGGTACGCTGAGGTGTGTGTTACGAGACAATTATGCATTTCGTTGAAATGAAAAATCCCAACAGGATAAATAATTATTGTTTTCAATTAGATACTTTAAAGAATTTATAGAAAAAAGGAAAAAAAAAAAAGCTTTCTAAGATAGACGAGATTGGCTGTTAAATAGCAGCCAATCAAAAGAGTCTCTGCTGGCACGAGGAGATTGCTGGTGGATGGTGTGCAAAAGGAGTGGAAACGGGAGGACACTGGCATTAATTTATTAATCAACACTTGTGTTATGTGAATGAAGTATGTAGCCTAAAGCGCTTTGAGTGCTTCTTCTGACGTACTGTAGCATAAATAAATAGTGTAAATAAAAGTATATAAATGAACAAAAAGGCTTGAAGTTTTTTGAAGAGCTGAGTTTTGACAAGTTTCTTTAAAAATTCTAATGATTCTGCAGTGGTTGGTTCAAAGCACTAGACCAGAGCAGTGGCGTGTCTAGAAAATTTTTGTTGGGGGGGCCAGGTAGGGGCACAGATTTGGAGAAGGGTGGCAGATGTAATTGGCAGATAATGTTAAAAAAAAATTCTACCAACCGTTAAGTGTTTACTCAGCATTCAAGGACAGCAATATTTGCATAGTATTTTTACTGACATATAGGGCACATATGTTTTGGGCAAAAACATTTTTGGATATTAAAATACGAACATTTTTAACATACAGTTGGCAAATTAGCCAATGCAAAACTTAATCTGCCTATTAAAAAAAGAAGATAATGTTTTTCTCTGTATTTATTATGTTTTTCTCTGTATTTATTATTGTGCTATCTACTGTACAATATAAAGCGCCTTGAGGTGACTTTTGTTGTGATTTGGCGCTATATAAATAAAATTGAATTGAATTGAATTGAATCTTCTCAAAAATTGGTGTTTGATTTTGAAACAGGGAAAAAGTGGGGAAACAACTGGAAAGACTAACATTTGAATAAAACCTGAAAGCAAGTAAATACTTTCTATGCTGCCTTATGGTAAACTTTGGTAATACTGATGTATAAAGAACAACACTGGCTGATGATGAAATACAGTCAGCTGGCATGGTGACACTGCCAGTATTAACCTGCAGGGCTGGACTGGGACAAAAAATCGGGCATTTTGACCAGCGACCGGCCCACCAGGTATTAAAGCCATAAAGCCTTTGAATGAAAACAAACGCTGTTGTGACAGTGATGTACACTGTCCTTTGGTATATGTATGATTTCTATACATTTTACGTCAGATAAAAACTTTTTTTGCAAGAATCAGATAATTATTTAATAAAAGCTAGATATTTTAAATGAGAATAAGAAAGAAAAGTATTTCTTTGTGCCCCCCTTTCCCTGTTAATGCCCTACCTGGCCCCCTGGCATAACTTTGCTAGATCCGCCCCTGCACAGTTACCAGCTGTCAGCTACTTAGAAAAGGATCCTGGTGTTATTTGTCTCTCAGAAACAGTTCATAACTTCCCTTCAACTCATTCATGTCACCTAAAAGGTAAACCTGTTTCTCCATCACCTGTTCAGCTCTGATGATTCAGTAAGGACATCTCCTGGTTTCATCTTCATGTTTCCCTCTCACCACATATCCAAACCGACATCATGACCAGCAGCTTTACAGCTGTGGCTCCAGCAAACATCAGCTGATACTAGAAATTAATATTAAATAAATTCTAACAACAGCTGACCAAGCTTAAACGTGCTGCTGTTGTTTAGTGCGACATCCAGCGGTTTCCTCTTTCTGGCACAAAGTGGGCGATAAACAAACAAGAGAGAAAAGCTGATCAGCTGATCATTGATCAGTTTCATGATTGAAGTAGCAACAGGAGAGGGAGGGGGAGAGACTGAGAGAAGAAGAGGCAGCTGTGCAGCATAAGGACAGAATAACTCCAGCTTTGTGTCTTTTTCCATTCTAGCTGAAGTACGGGACAAACTGTGTCTCTTCTCAGCTCAATACGAAACGCGTAATATTTTCTCTGAATGAGGGACCATTCCATTTTTTAAGGAGCCGTTGGCAACTGTACTAACTAACCTTATGAATAAAATAAAGTTCACTATCAGTAACATCATAGTACCCACCCAGCTGTATAGAAACTCCGTCATGCTAGCTAGCACGCTGTACGAGTTATTGTAACTGACTGTAAAAAGTCAGCACAGTGAAAATAAACTCCACCTAAACTTGGTTTATATCTGACCCAGATAGACTGCAGGTCATAACTTCTTACCTGAAGTCCAGTTAACCTGACAATCGGACTGGCGGCTGCCTCGGGTCTCTCCTCCTCCTGCCTCCCCTTCCCTCATCCACCTGCTGGCCTCCGTGGAAGCTCCACCACAGCCACCACCAAACAACTGAGTTATTTTTACACATCGGCCAGCATCTGGCCAATCCACCACCTCTCATTGTTCATGCCGTTACAAAAAAAAAAAAAAAAAAAGTCATCAGCCGGTATGCCCGATGGCCAGTCCAGCTATGTTAACCTGTTAATCTTCGCCGAAAAATTGTTTTCTGCGGTGCCGTCTTTCGTGCTTGGCTCTCCTACCTTTGCTAACATGATGCTCATAGTGCAGAAGCCCATGCTGCATTCACTTACACTCGGATATCTGAGCTTCACTGTGAAAACATGATCGTACATTTGATGTTTCATTGAATTTTAGTTTTAGCTTCGGGGTGGCACCTGGGGTGGCCAGTCTGGTTGGGGGGGTGGCCTGTGCCCCCCCAGGCCACCCTGCTGGACACGCCACTGGACCAGAGAGAGGATGGCTACACGAACCATGTCTATCGTGGGGCTGGATCACCGGAGCATCGTGGAGCATCGACATCAACAACCGATTGAATTTCAAGACAAGTACACAGGCTGTATTTGCAAAGGGGAAGAGGAGGCTCTATCCTCAAAGGAAGATAAGGTCCTTTAGTGTGTACACCAAAGTGACGGAGAGTTGCTGTTTTTTATTGCTTTGTTTTTTTGTCGCTTAGTTAGCTAGTGCTTAGTAAAGCACTTTGCTGTGGTTTTCTGGGGAGCAGCACTGGAACTGTTGACTACAGACTGGATAAACTGATCAGGAACCAAGCTCTGCATTGGCTGCAAAGTTGACACTTTTAAAGCTGTAGTGAAGAGATGGTCACTGAACAAAGCATTCTCCTCATGGATAATCCTGACCATCCTCTGCACCACTTGCCAGGAGTAGAGATGACTTTTTAACAGACTGATTAAGCTCCACTGCCACAAGGACAATAGAGGGAAACTGCATACTGTTATTTTTTATAATACAATAGGTCTTTCTCACAGATCAACATCTGTCAGAAACAACTGCAAAACAAAAAATCCCCAAAATGGGATAAATAAAGCATTTGTCTTATCTAATCTTTGGGCACTTATTAGGCAAAAGTTGTCAACACAGATGTTCAACCTTTGCTCTTTGGCTATAGTCACCAAAGTGAATATCACTAACAGACTGTCTAAGATAATCTCTGAAGTATCAGTATCTCTGCAGCAACCTGGGCGTGGTGTTCAGAGGCAGGTATTCGTTGGGTTTCTTGGACACCATGAAGCAGATCTGTAAATCTCCTTTATGGTGTCATCATGGACAGAATTTCATGGTGAAGAAAGTTGAAAGGGTAAGATCTTTTGAGAAATAATGTTTTGAGTTACTTGTTGCTACGTAAAAAAGCAGAACCTATGTTTGCATAAAATAATGATGTGGTCCCATGTTTCCTAAAAAGAATGCCAATTTCAAACAGGTTTGAGCTTTATCTCAATCCATTTAAATGAACTTTGGCCCGGAGAGGATCGTGGCATTTTCACATATGACTTTTTCTTTGCATGATTTAGAGATTTAATCTGCATTTGTGCATGGCAGAACAAACTGTGTTCACCGACCCATGCAGTCATTTCTGTGTTTACCCTGTTTAGTTAGCTCATGTCCTATTTTATTTTGGTCATTTCTATTCCTTGTGCATTGCCATGAGTCTTGCTTCCTTTTGAGTTTTGTCTCTTCTGTTGTGACTTTTGTTCAGCCGTGTCTTGTTTTTCCCAGCTGTCTCCACTTCCCTAATCACCCTTTTGTGTAAATATAGTCGCTGTCTCTTTTTGTCCTCTGTCAGAGTATCAGTTCTGACACAGAACAACAACAACAGTCCTCCACGCACTTTATATTGGGAGGTAAAGACCTTACAGTTATACCAAGGAAACCCTAATAATCAGATGGCCCCAAATGAGCAAGCGCTTGGTGACAGTGGGAAGGAAAAACTTCCTTTTAACAGGAAGAAATCTCCAGCAAAACCAGGCTCAGGGAGGGGCAGCTGTCTGCCGGGGGTGAGGAAAGGGAGATGGGACAAAAAGAAACAATTTGGAAGAGATTAATAATAACCTATTATTCAATTCAGAGTTGTATATAAACACAGAAAACTTAAAAAAAAAAAAAAAAAAGCTGACCCTTTGTAGGAGCTCTCTCAGTGTGGTTCCAGTTTAAATCAGGAGCGGTCTGTTTATGGTGTGAATGTGATCTGACTTCAATTTGAACCAACCAACATTGCAAGTCTGAGCTAAAAAAAACCCAAACTTGTGGCAATGTACTATAGATATGAAAAGGTCCGTATGGGCTAGCAATTAGCTGTAAAATGCATGTAAATTCTCCATGTTCTCCAGTAATCCAGAACACAGAACCGTATTCCTGATGGAAGCAAAAGTGAAAGGGTAGGTTTACAAGTTGTTAATGAGACTTGGTTTGATGTATTGTTGCCTCTGACCCAATGCACTTTTGCCTAATGAGTGGACTGAACATTCTCATGTGGTTAGTAGCGACACTTTCTGGTTGGCTTCCAGTTCACCTGGATTCTCTGTGCGAAAAGAAACCAAATCACAGGAAAAAGCTTATATGTTTACAAACTCATTAACTTATTCGGACCAACGTAAACAAGAGACAAGGCTGAGGTGGTTTTGACATGTATCAAGGATGGAGAGTAAATACAGTGAACTAATGTTGAGTATGGAGTTGCCAGGCATGAGGAAAAGCAGAAGACCACAGAGAACATTCATGGATGTAATGAAGGATGACATGTAGATTGTTGTTGTAACAGAGTAGGAAGATGGAGGCAGATGATCTGCTTTGGCAACCTCTAAAGAAGATGACTTCGCTCTCGCTCTGCAGGCCTACTTGTTGTTCCTAGAGTATTTAAAAGTAGAATGGGAGGCAGAGCCTTCAGTTTTCAGGCCCCTCTTCTGTGGAACCAGCTTCCAGTTTGGATTCGGGAGACAGACACTATCTCTACTTTCAAGATTAGGCTTAAAACTTTCCTTTTTGCTAAAGCATATAGTTAGGGCTGGACCAGGTGACCCTGAATCCTCCCTTAGTTATGCTGCAATAGACGTGAGCTGCCGGGATTCCCATGATGCATTGAGTTTTTCCTTCCAGTCACCTTTCTCACTCACTATGTGTTAATAGACCTCTCTGCATCGAATCATATCTGTTATTAATCTCTGTCTCTCTTCCACAGCATGTCTTTATCCTGTTTTTCTTCTTTCACCCCAACCGGTCGCAGCAGATGGCCCCGCCCTCCTGAGCCTGGTTCTGCTGGAGGTTTCTTCCTGTTAAAGGGAGTTTTTCCTTCCCACTGTCGCCAAAGTGCTTGCTCATAGGGGTCATATGATTGTTGGGTTTTCTCTGTATTTATTATTGTGCTATCTACTGTACAACATAAAGCGCCTTGAGGCGACTTTTGTTGTGATTTGGCGCTATATAAATAAAATTGAATTGAATTGAATTGAACATCTGCCCGTCTTTATGTCTGAGAAACTCGGCCACTCTAAGATTTTTTTCATAATATCCAGTCATGTTACTGACATGCTGCCAATTAACTTAATTAGTTCCAAAATGATCCTCCTTTTTAGCATCACTTAGGCCTAGATTAGGCTGTATACAAATGGCTGTAGAATCAAGTAGCCATTCCTGTTATTGTTATTTGAAATCTGCAGTCTGAGGTGCGTGTGTAGCTGTCGCAAATTCTTTTGGCCTGGCAGAGTACGCTGGGTCATAAAAAATAGCTACACACATCTTCACAGACCCTAACGCTCACTGGCAATTTTTGTCACCCAGACCTGAGCGGATTTTCTGGTGTAGAACATATAATCCCAGTTTTTATTTGCTTTTCCAGACTTTTGTTCCCCTGTCTCAACTTTTGAGATGTATTACTATTATCAAATTCAAAATGAGCTCATATTTTTAATGAAATAGTAAAATGTTGCTTAAATATTTGACATTTTATTCGATTGTAAACAAAGTTATAGGTGTGAAACTGGCAAATCATTGCATTCCATTATTTATTTTTCACAGGGTGAAGTGTTTTTGAAATGGGATTTTATTCAAGGAAAATATCTTTCTTACATTTTATTTGATGGGTTGATGCAAGTTTTTACATAATGGGGATTGGTCACTTGTCCAATAATGCTTGAGACCCATTGCCTTGGAGCGATGATAAATCAGTCCAAACTATTTCTGAGTGATCAGTTATAAAGAATTTGAAGATGGGTATGGAGTAGTACAGTCGGCTCTAGGAGGACTCTTGTAGAGCTCCAGTGAGCCATAGATGTTTTATTTTACCTCTAATTAATTTCATTCTCTTTCTTCTTTTCATTGACTTTAACTTATTACTCTGTCTGTGACACAGTTAAGACTCGGAATCATGAATCATTAACATGACTGCTGCGTTTAATGATCAACTCCCAGCTGAACAAAGAAAGACTAAAAATCAGACAGTTAATCAGAAATTACCCGAACCCTGGACATGTGGTGACAAAAGTTACAAAGAAAGAATTTCTGTGCTCAAAAACACCAACAAGAACAAACGAAAAACATTCCAAATACATCAAACATCCAGACGATGATGTAATCACATCAAGTTATTCAAGTCTTTTTTCAATATAGAAAGTTGTTAACTTATTTTTGTATCAGATTTATAACAAAAACCCCAAAAGAAAAACAATAAAATTATCTTAATTTTAAATGCAAAGCAGCAGAACAATAATTATCTAAAGTATAAGTGCAATTAGTTTTTAATCTTCATTCCAACCATTCTTTACTCTTTACAGTAAACCTTCCACCAGCACCTGGCTCAAAGCAATTAGGAAAACATCCAGCTAAATTTAGGGTTTTGACTTTTGTTCTTGCAGAGGCAAAACCACAACGTCATGTTTGCCAGTGCTTTATGTCATTTTATATTGGTAGGGTTGAAGATTAGTGTTGTGACATTTGCTAAATTTCTGTTTCAATAAAGCATCAATAGTGAGTCTACCATAAACCTTAGCAAATTATTTTTGTGCAATTCATTTAAAAACGTGTCCCCAATATAATAGCTGGAAAAATAACCATTTCCACTCCTGTCACCTAATTTCAATAATAAAATTAAAAAAAAAAAAAAAACACAAAACCTCTTCATAAATAATTATTTGATGCGCTACTTTAGAGTCAAGGAAAACAATCTATTTTGTAAGGAGTAGTAGAAAATGCATACAGTATGTTCACGTAGCCTGTGAGTAAGAGTAAGACATAAGATACAGGCAACCGGTGAAACTGAAAAAGCAAAGCAACCTAACCCCGTTTGTCCCTCTGATATAGTACTTACATTTTAAGGATAATATTTTGGAGAGAATAGTATTCTCCCTCATACAGTGAATACCTGAGGCAAAGCTTCTCTGTGGCAGAAGCCCACTTTTTGCTCAGGTTGCATTATTGTGTAAAAAGTAGTTTTCTAGTGTAGTGTTTACACTTTTGCTTGGCAAGTGAAAGTTTGCTGGTTCAATTCCAGCTGGATACACATATACCCTTTGAGACTGAGTCAGCTAAGGCATCTGGCATAAATCTCTCTGTAGCGACCCCTTGTGGTAAGAGAAGAGTCAAAAGTACATTTTGTGAATAAAAATGGGAACATCTCACATGTCCCATAATCACATTCTGCTTCACACAGCTGTGACTAATGTCCACAGTTTTTGTTTAGGGAAAATGTTTCTATAGAAAAGATTGTTTATTGTTGTAAAATACAAACCAACTCTTAGTGTTGTGTGTTAATGCGCACATGAAGGGAATGTTTGAAGGCAACATATCAGTTGGTATTTTACGTATGCATACCATGCATATCATTTCCTTCAACCATTCACAGTAAGGGGGTCAAAACTAACTTTAAGCTGCTTGACTTCCAGAGTTCTAACAAATATTTTATTTAAAATCTCAAAAGAAATCTATAATAAGGCTGCTCCTCTGCTCTGTAATCCAACACCAGATGAATCAGTAGACAGAAACTCCAGCCCATCCCCCGTTTGAAAGAAAAGTCTACACTAAAACGTTATAATCAACTGACAGGCAGCACTGATGACTGCCTCAACTGATCATAATTCAATGCACCTACATCTGATGGAAAACATTCAACAGTCATTTTGAATTTGATGACAGCAACATAACTTGAAAGTTGGCACAGGTTCACACTGAGTAGCATCCCAGCTTCTTTTAACAATCTGTATATGTCTGGGAAACGAGGAGGCTTGACCTTTGGGAGACGAGTGCTGCCCTATTCTTGTCTGAAAGAAGAGAATCTGCTCAACGGTCCTGGGGTTGTCTTTGCTGTATTTTCTGTTTGTTCTGAACTGGAATGCTAGCAAGCCAATTCAGTGTTCGACTCTTAAACTATAAAGATATTCTGTTTTAATAGCTGCAGAAAGTATCGTGTTTCTGAAATGTGCAAAGCTTCCCTGAAAAAGAGGTCTGAATGCACTGGAGGCACTGCTGCTCCAGATGTGCAAGCTTCCAGTCCAGTAGGCACTAACCCACACTAGGGATATAAGCTTTTAACGCAGTGTCAACTCAAAGATCCAATATTTATGTTTGTCCACAAAGATATTCTCAAATTGCTCCATAATTTTAGAATAAAGCTGTTTTTTGCAGATTGGTGAACCTCTGTCCATGTTTATTTCAGCTTTGTGTCACTTTTCCAGACTTTTGTTGCCCTATCCCAACTTTTGAGACACGTTGCTGCCATTAAATTTAAAATGAGCTAGCATTTTTCTTATATATTATCAGTTCAAACATTTGACATGTTTTCTGTGTTCTGAGTTTGAGATTTTCAAATCATTGCATTCTCTTTTTATTTACATTTTACACAGTAACTTTTTTTAAAGCATCTTTTAGACTGGTTGCTCTAAGATGGTTAGAAAACCTGCAGAAACAGTCCTATCTTGTGCTCCCTTCTGCCTCTTGGCCTTCAGGGTGCATATCATCTGAGTCTTCCGAGTCATCGATCTCAGAAGGCGACTTCAGGTTTTTCTCTGACACCAAATCGCCTGAGGTGTGATGTGGTGTCTCTGGTGTAGGTGGAGAGATCGGAGGGTTGATGCTGCTGCCGATCCCAGTAAGATTTTCCTCCTGGAATGTTGCCTCAGCCTGTGTGGAGCTGGTTTCAGTGGAATCTGTGCTCGCGCCTGCACGTCGAAATAACTTCTGACCTGTGGCACAAGGCAAGTGTGATGTACAACACAAATCAGTACCTGTTGATTTCATGAACACTAAACTGGTCAAGATATAAACCTGTAAGCTCTCTAACGATGAAAAGTAGATCTTTCAAAGAGAAGAAGATGTTCTTTAAGAGAAAAATAGACTAAATATGCCGTGGCTGAGACCAAATGCAAAGTACTAATGGGGTCCATGAAATCATGGTCATGTGGATTTACTTTTCGAGGTGAACCTTTTAAAAAATAAATGAAATCATTCAGTGATAAAAATATAAGCCAAAATATTCGAAACAACAAAGATTACCATGACATGCAAACTTGTGGGTAGTTTCTCATCAAAATGCTCTCAGAATGAAAAAGTCATTTTTAATCTTGTATCAATTTTATCCAAACGGTGCTGTGCAGCTTTTGATCGCTTCCTCAAAGTCCTTTTTCCGACTCTTGCACTTGTGTCTCTGCTATGCTTTCTGGATGTTCTCCACTGTATCCAAATGGTGACATAGGAGACATGAATTTTTATATCATGTTGGACAAAGATGGTGATGGTATAGCTGTTTAATGCACTAAGCTGGTGTACAATGCCATGAAGAGGGTAAAATATCCTCTTCTTCTTGCCTCTTGAAAGTCGGTAAAGTGTTCTCCCCTCAGACACATTAGCATGTTTATAGACCTCTCTATTTACAGTCTGACACTGAGATGATTTCATGGGAAAACAACCCTGTGAATGTCACAAATAACTAAAAAAAAAAAAGAAAAGGTTTTCTCCTTGTCCTGACAGTGCAGACTGTTCCACTGAAACATGCTGTTTGGTGGAAACCCAGCTCTGTATGTTTACTCTCTATGCAAGTGGTCAGAAACGGGTTTCCAGGAATCTGAAAATTGCAACTGACCTGGAAGTAATCCAGACGCACACGCACACAACCTTAAAATAGAGACTGTCCATATTTAAGTTTTAATGGGCAAAGTCTTTAAACTTTATTACACCTTGTATTGGCAGGAAGAATTTTAGTTTCACTACCAACACTCAAACAGGATCTATTCTTTTCCAGCTCCACAGACTGTAGAGTAGCGTTGGATGATTGAAAAGAATCCTTTTTATCGTACACTGCTAGCTTCAGACAGACGATGAACCAAGGCCTGGTTTTAGCACCTTCTTTTTTGTGAACTTTCTTCTAAATTACTGCCTCTGCAAACAGACTCGAACATCACAGGGGTGAGGCTTCTGGATCTGAAACGGCCAAATAAAGGCCCCTCTCTTTTTGACTCCGCTAGCTTTGAGAGTGGAAAAAAATAAATAAACTTGGCATCAGTCTGAAGCTGAACATCACACAGTGATGATTTATGCATAGTCAAATAAGCAGAATAGGTTACCTTAAACTTGAGCAAGAAAGCTGACAACTGGAAGTGATAAGTTAATTATTATGTGGTAGTTACTGCAAAGACATATTGCACAAAGTGCTTTTATTGGCGATCTGCTTTTACCAGAGCGATTGTGAGTGAAAGGCAGGAACTATCTTACCTGGCAGTTTCTTTGATGAAGAAATGGGAGTGTCCTGCAGGGATGGCCTGTCAGCTTGGGCTTTGGTGGAGTAAGTCACTTCTGTGGAATCCAGAGAACCTAAAAACACAACCAAGTCATTAACCAACTCATGCTCTGTATGTTACACATACACTCAATTTGCTATATTTAAACTCAGTTATAGTTTTTATGTATAATCAGTGACTCAAATGCTTGAAGGAACTGGAACAGGAATAACTGTTGACAGAATACATTGATTAAAACAGCAAGTCAAAGAAACATTAGGTGGGTGTGAGCAAATTAAATTCAAGCTGTAAAGTTTTTAAAACAGAAAATATAACTCTCTCAAAAGCTCTTCTTCTAAATTCAGTCTGAAACTAAGAAACATTCAATGAAGAACCTGAGAACAAAGTATTCCACTTTACCTACATAGACTTGTGGTTGAAAGAAGAATAGCTTTGTGGGTTACACACAGAAATGCATTACCTGCTGCAAGACTGAATGTCCGTCCCTTTATGGAGCTTTGGATTGGAGAGAACCAGTTTAACACAGAGCCAACCACAGGGAGCTGTCTCAGCATTCCCTGGAATACACAGCAGGAGTTACATTTCATCATTTCAACACACAACTCAGTATAGGCACACTCCCATTTATTTATCTGTTCTGGAACACACAGTGAAGCAGTGAGCAAATCTTTCAAAAGTGAATACAAGCACCAAAACTTGTGCTTTTCCCTCTGAAGCTATTAATCTGAGGAAAAAAAGAAAGTTGCTACTTCCAACACAGGGAACATTTAACCCTCTGGGTTTGTTCAAAATCACTACCCTTTCAGCTTGTTCGTGGCCAAAAGTGGCCCCCAACAGATTAAGTCTGTAATTGTTATTATTTTTATGTTTTTTTGCCATTTTTTCTGCATAAAGCTTTTAACTAACTTCAGTTCTTTTCATAAATATAAAATAGTTATTACTTTTTAAATTTTTAATCCTTTAAACACCAGTTTGTTTGTCCACTGCACTAGCTGTAAGACAACCACAAATCTCACATTTTATATATTTGAAGTGCTACTGGAATTTCTTGTATTATTAATAGTGGAGTCTGGGACATGTAATTGATTCACATCAACATTGATTATAATGCATTGTTATTTTTGTGCAGGGAGAGCAAAAACATAAAAACTCCCTCTCAGCTTTTCGTGGCCAAAAACGGCCACCCCTTGTTTACGTTTACAAAATGCTATAAAATTCATATATATTAAGAAAAAATTCCACTTTCATTGACTTGATTTTTAAAATTGGCATCAGTGCTATTCATGAAAATCAAAATTTAATTCAAATTCAGAATTTTAACTCTTTAAATACCAGTTAGATCACATAATCCTAGGAACTCATAAATGGAAAAAATAATAAAATCCCAATTTTTTTCCAAATAAAACATGCCATCTGATTTATTTTCTAACCATGATGGAGGTTAGATGTATAGCAATAATTAACAGTATCAATGAGTTTTATACATCTTTGTTTTTTTGTGCAGGGACAGAAAAACAAAAAAACTCCCTCTCAGCTTGTTCGTGGCCAAAAAAGGCCACCCCCGTTTACATTTACGAAATGCTATAAAATTCATATATATTAAGAAAAAAAATCCACTTTCATTGACTTGATTTTTTAAATTAGCATCAGTGCTGTTCATGAAAATCAAAATTTCATTCAAATTCAGAATTTTAACCCTTTAAATACCAGTTAGATCACATAATTTTAATGATTTACAAAGGGATAAAAGCATCCATCCATTTCTTCCGCTTATCCGGGGCCGGGTCGCGGGGGCAGCAGCCCAAGCAGAGAAGCCCAGACCTCCCTCTCCCCAGCCACCTCCTCCAGCTTATCCGGGGGAACACCAAGGCATTCCCAGGCCAGCCAAGAGATATAATCTCTCCAGCGTGTCCTGGGTCTGCCCCGGGACCTCCTCCCGGTGGGACATGCCTGGAAAACCTCACCCAGGAGGTGCCCAGGAGGCATCCTTGTCAGATGCCCAAACCACCTCAACTGGCTCCTTTCAATGTGGAGGAGCAGCGGCTCTACTCTGAGCCCCTCCCGAATGGCCGAACTTCTCACCCTATCTCTAAAGGAGTGGCCAGCCACGCTTCAGAGGAAGCCCATTTCCGCTGCTTGTATTCGCGATCTCGTTCTTTCAGTCATTACCCTCAGCCCGTGACCATAAGTGAGGGTAGGGACGTAGATCGACCGGTAAGTTGAGAGCTTCGCTTTTACACTCAGCTCTCTCTTCACCACAACAGACCGGTACAACGTCCGCATCACTGCAGCCGCTGCACCAATCCGTCTGTCCATCTCCCGCTCCCTTCTCCCATCACTCATGAACAAGACCCCGAGATAGTTAAACTCCTCCACTTTGGGCAAGAACTCGTCCCTGACCCGGAGTGGGCACTCCACCCTTTTCCGGCTGAGGACCATGGCCTCAGATTTGGAGGTGCTGATTCTCATTCCCACCGCTTCACACTCGGCTGCGAACTGTTCCAAGGCGAGCTGGAGGCCATCACCTGATGAAGCCAACAGGACCACATCATCTGCGAAAAGCAGAGATGAGATCCTGAGACCACCGAAGTGAAAGCCTTCCGCCACTTGGCTACGCCTAGAAATTCTGTCCATAAAAATGGATAAAAGCATAAAATCCCTATTTGTTTTCTAAATAATACATGCAAACTGATTTATTTTCTAACCATGATGGCACTAAGATGCATAGCAATAATTGAAAGTATCAGTGATTATATATGCATCATTATTTTTTGTGCAGTGACAGAAAAACAAAAAACCTCCCTCTCAGCTTGTTCGTGGCCAAAAATGGCCACCCCATGTTTACATTTACAAAATGCTATAAAATTAATGTATATTAAAACATTTTGCTACTTTCATTGACTTGATTTTTTTTAAATTACCATCAGTGCTGTTCATCAAGACCAAAATTTCATTCAAATTCAGAATTTTAACGCTTTGAATACCAGTCAGATTACGTATTATTACTACGTTTTGGGGGAAAATAGCAATAAAGTTCACATTTTTTAGGATATGAATGATGAAACCTAATATTTTTTTTTTATCATCATTGAAGGTCAGTACCAGTAACAGTAACAATGATTTATTTTTACTTTATTTTATTTTTTTGGGGGGGGATGAATAGCCAAAAAGAAAATCACACATGGTGTGTTAGTGGCCAGAAAGGCAATTTAATGACCAAATAACCACTGAAATGATCAAAATGTATATTTCAGTGTGTGTGCTTCTGTGTGCATCTTCATTAGCAGCAAGATGTACTAACTAGAGATGGCACGATACCACTTTTTTATGTCCGATACCGATACCGATATCATAAATTTGGATATCTGCCGATACCGATATGAATCCGATATAGTGTGTTTTTAATCAATAAAACTGTTTTTTAATATCTTGCTGCATTTTGTATAAGTTCATACTCAAGTTTAAATAAACAACAACACTAAAGCTATTCTGTTATACCTGTATGTAAAAATACACTGCACCCAAAATATTTTATATTTCAGCAAAACTGATCAATCTAATAAACTTAAACCTACTCCATCCTTCCTCTTCTGGTATTTTAAAGAGTACTTAGCAGAAATATTAAGCAACCTAACTAATAGGGTTGCAAACTCCCAGCAAAAAAAAAAAATAGGAACCACCCCCACCCTCCACCTCATGATGCTTAATCGATGTAATCAACTTTAATTTGATGCAGGGTGAAAAAAAATGCACAGAATTAAATTATTTTTCAAGAATAATTAAATAGATTCAACATCTTTCTTCAACAGAATTGCAGACTGCACAGATGGTACTTTCCCAAAGGAAAAAGTACTATAGCTTACTAGGGTATATTAGACTTAACAGTTACTATATACAGTAATGGACTTCTATACATTTTACATCAGATTAAAACTTTGGGTGTAAGATTCAGATAATTATTTATTAAAAGCTAGACATTTTAAATGAGAATAAGAAAGAAAAGTATGTCTTTGTGCCCCTTTTCCCTGTTCATGCCCTATCGGCCCCCTGGCTAAACTTTGCTAGATCCGCCCCTGCACAGTTACCAGCCGTCAGCTACGTGAAAAGGATCCTGGTGTAGAAAGTAATATTAAATACATTCTAACAGCAGCTTATCAAGGTTAAACGTGCTGCTGTTGTTCAGCCGCTGGTTTCCTCTTTCTGGTGCAAAGTGGGCCAAAACAAAGAAGAGAGACGGACTCGGGACAGAAAAGCCGATCAGCTGATCATTAAGCAGTTTCACGATTGAAGTAGCAGCAGGAAGGTGAGGGAGAGAGAGAGGCAGCCGCTCCATATATCGGTTGTTAAGCTTAACATGGGAACGCTTTACAAACATTCAGAGATGAACTTACACACTTGCTTTACTTCTCTCTGGGATAACTTCCTCGGAGATGAAATGCTGGTTTGGTAGCGAGGCTACAAATACACACAGCCGCTCTATCACATGAGGCATACTGCTGCAACGTGCTACGGTTATGAGCCGAGTTACGCCGTGTCGCAAGTTTTGTGAGGTGTTTTTTTTTTTATATTTAATGTATCGGATTACATTTTTAATTTCTCACCGATATCCGATCCAGTAATTTATGTCAGTATCGGACCGATACCGATACGTAATATCGGATCGGTCCATCTCTAGTACTAACCACATTAGAGTGGTTTTTGTAGGCACACTTTCTACACCTGGTGCAAGGGGCTGCTGTTCCAATCCTGGAGGCGCACCTTTTGCACCTTCTTCTCATTTTGTTGGTGGGGTGTGGGTCACACTCTGGTTCAGACTACTGTATCTTGAGATCAATGGCAGAAGTGGCTGAGAATCAGGGACCAGGCCGTCTTGCAGTTGTTGAGATTACCAGCATGTGCCCCAGCTCTCCCAGGATCACTCTTCATTTGTAGGTTGTAGAGGACTCCCCCACTTCAATCAAGTTGTTTCCGGCGGGACAAAGGCATCGTATCCCAAGACATCCAGGAGATTGGAGAAAAGAGCCAGCAGCCATCAGTTAGTTTTCCTTCAACAACTCGAGGTGCCAACATCCTCTCTAAGTTATCCAAGCAATATTTGTGCCTGTTGTAGTCCAGGATTGCTTCTTGCTTCCAGGCTTCCTCTATTCCACATCACTGACTGCTGTGTTGCTGTGAAAAGAAGCACATTCCTCCGTTGCTTTGGCATGTGGGATATTGCCGTGGTAGTTTTGGTGAAGGCAAAGACAGACAACAAAATCTTCCTCTGTTGCAACTGGAGGAGCTGAGGAGGAAGCTCTGGGTTGTTTCCCCTGTGCCAGTTTTCATCTGAGGAGTTCCTCTGCCAAGGTGACCGAAGGAAAGACGTTGTCCTCTAAGCTCCTCCGTCAGTTGGAGTCTGAACCCCTTGCCCTTTTTTACATCCTGAGAACCTCCAGTGTTGTCATCCAGCAACACTGGAGTATTGCTTTATTCTGGTTTAGGCTCACATCTCCATTTCATATATAATCCTCCAATCGTCATACTTTTACCTCCCGTGCAGGTTTTTAAGGGTGCACAGCAGCTAAAAGATCTCCTTTGTTATAAAAAAGTCAAAAATAGATCTCAGGCTGCTAATGCAGGGAACTGCATACAGGGTGAGCCCTGGTTTGATACCAGTGGGTACTGGATTGTAGAGCAGTCTCTCTTCAGTAGTGGGACCCACATGGTTTTCCCGTCACGAGGGATCCACTCAGTCACCGGCTCCTCGTTCTCAGAAAATGCTCCTATGTTCTTTTCCATCAGCTGCTCAGCCTCCACCTCTGTGCCCCCCAACCCCAATCCCCCCCAAAGAAGAGGATTCAGGCACTGGCTAGTACTCATCATCAGTGGTGATGCAGTCAGCCTCTTTGGAGATTGTCCCCTCATCTTCTGGAGAGGAAGTTTCTTCATCTTGGGCAGATGTCTTTTCTTCAAGGGCAGAGGACTGCTTGCTGTCCTTGCTCTCTGACCAGATCATATAGACAGTGCTTGAAGCAGTGATGACCATCTTGCCATATTGCCAGAATAAATGATCTGGAAGCTGTTAGGCTTACTTACAGCAGTAGCACTGTCTGCATCTGCATAAACTCCAGGACACGTTTACAAACGCTCTTCGTTGTCATTTGCGCTGCAGCTGCAGGTTTGAACCCTTCATAATGTCCTGTGATTGTGGGGGTTTTTTGTTGTTTTTTTTTTAGAGTTAATATTTTGTGTATGGTATCTTTTTTATGAAAAATACAAGAGTAAAAGTGATTTTAGCATGTGCTTCAAAGTAGAGCAGGGCGATATGGCCAAAAATATTTATCACAATATATATTTGAAGATTTGCGATAACGATATAACTGACGATATAATTGATGCGAGACAAAATACAAAATACAACTCCACAACTTTACTAGCGCAAAAAACCCATCCATTTATTTTCACTTAAACAAGCAGCTATTTTTTATGTGCATTAAAGCTATATAAAAATTTAACAGTGCAAATGCAAATTCCTTGTTGAAATTTTAACCAAAGGACATATCCTCAGCATAACCATGTATAAAATCCACTGAAGTTAAAAAGAGGTGCTTTGCAACATTAAACTGCAGTGTGCCAAATAAAAAAGTCAAATATGTATTTTTCTGACCATAAGGTGCACGGGATTATTAGGCACGTTAAGCAAAACAAAGCAGTCAGATAAATCAAACTTTATTCAACTCATTCTTCTTGCTTCCTCCACTTCTGTACCATTGATTCATTAATGCTGTATTCCATCACAGCTGCTCTATTCCCATGTTGTTGCAGTATATTAATGACTAACTTCTTATTGTGGATGGATTATCTCAGTTGTTCTCCTGACTGAAGTTTGGTCCGTTTACAGCATCCTGCCATGCGATTGCATTTGTCTCTAACTGTCACGGACCCGGCTCTGGAGGACTCGGGGGTCCGTGAGCAGGATGGACCATTATTATTATTATTGTTATTATTATTATTATTATCATAATGGTTATTTGGGGATGTGTGTT
This sequence comes from Oreochromis aureus, assembly GCF_013358895.1. Classification (NCBI taxonomy): domain Eukaryota; kingdom Metazoa; phylum Chordata; class Actinopteri; order Cichliformes; family Cichlidae; genus Oreochromis; species Oreochromis aureus. Next base: position 34,497,145 of record NC_052945.1, on the reverse strand, counting down.
TGTCTGCACAATGCTGTGTTATTCTGTGGTCCACTCGTTATATGTATAGGCAGGGTGTGGCTGTATAGGTGTGGCTGTAGGATGGAGGACAGCCACCTGCGGGCCTGATGGGTGTGGCCCTGCTGGAGGACTGGCCACACCTGAAGTCCCTGCCACACACCTGCTGCTGATCTGGGCTCGTCGGGGGAGCTATTTAGGAGAGTGTTGGAGCTCCCACCGGCGCGGGATCATTAAGCTAGACTCCAAGTCAGTGTGTGTAGCATTAGGTAGTACGGATCGTGTGTATGCGCGGGGTCAGTGTTAACGGCCGCTTCTGTTATTGTCCTGCAGGTGGAACGAGGGACCAGAAGGGCAGCACGCACAGGGTGTGCAGAAACACAACTGCCGGGAGCACGAGCACGGACGTCAGAGGGGAACACACACATGGGAGTCTAGGGAGCAAAGGGGGTTTATTGTGCATCTGTTACCTCACTGTAAATAAACGCACTGTTCACACACAGAGCACCGCGACTGGGTCCTCATTCCCCGTATCCCCACGGTCTGCCTGGCGGACCGTGACACTAACCATCAGGAACCTTCACGTTAACTTTTATCAAGTGGAAAAGTGTTAGCGTTCATCCTCCAGCTTCACTGTTTATGTTATGCTAACATAGCTGTGTCGCTAGCGATCACGTAGCACATCATTATATACCAACTAGTCCAACTTCAGTAACCCTACAGACGTCACTGCTGTTTAGTTTCCTGTCTTCATTTATGTTGGAAGTGATAGCAGAGCTGTACGTTTGAATTTTTTCAGAAATCTCTCAGTCAGAACATGCTATATGAGTGGTACCCAAACTTTTTTTGCTGGGCTAAACAATTAAGCAAATACAAGTAAACTGCAATAAATTACAGGTAGTAATAAAATACACTACTAACTCTTTTATACTACGTCCACACCTACATGGGTATTTTTGAAAACACAGCTTTTTCTATGCGTTTGGGCCTTTCCTCCACACGTAAACGGCGTTTCGAATCACCGGAAACGGAGATTTTTTAAAACTCCTGTCAGGTTGGAGATTTTCAAAAACTCAGTTTTTGCGTTACGTGTGGACGAGGAATACGGAGTTCGTCACGCAACATCAAAGGTATGTACTTTTTTTCACGTCATGCTGTGCGCCATGTTATTGTTTACATGAGATAAATTGCAGAATGGCAGATAGAGACAAAATACTGTTAATCTTACTATCTTCATGTTTTATATACACACGCAGTTACTGTCCCTCCGTTTAGAAAGGCAGAGGCGTCACGGTGTAATTAATTTACGTGTAGTTTTTTTTTCCTGTGTAATAATATTCAACATTGCTATCAATACATTTTTCAAAAAATGCCTCTCTGTGCAAAATGGGTTCAAAAACATAAACTGTGGGATACTGTTTGTCCGTGATTTGAACCGGGTGAATAAATTGTGGCAGGATCAGCCTGATATTATTTGTATCCCACTGTAACTTTACTGTATAAAGAGCTAACATGTCCAAAATGTCAGGAGTAGTTAGTTATTACAAGAAGTGTTTGTGAACTAAAAATCAAGAATGTGGGATACTGTTTGTCCGTGATTTGGAAAGCCCAGCGCATGATCCCGATGCAGGGAAAACTAATTCTGCAGGGGAGACCTACCTTGGCACTTGTGCAGATGAAGCCAAAGGGAAGATATGCTTCACCATATTTTCTAGTCTTTGGCTTGAAGGAAGTTGGTTTGGAAACATATTTGGCGATGCTTCATCTACTGCTTTGCGTTTGTGTGGGAGCCCCATCAAAAACCTGTCCATTATGCTAGCAGTGTCCAAGCATTCTTTTTTATTTTATTTTCATACCGCGCCCCCCTTGCAATGGCTCTGCGCCCCCCCTAGGGGGTGGGCCCCACACTTTGGGAACTTCTGTGCTATATCATGTTTAGGTAACTAGCGAAACTAGCGAGCTAACTTCCGCTAACTTCTAACTCCATTAAATGTAATAAATTCTGTTTTCATGGATGCCTGGATGTTAAACTTAATTGTTACACCTGGTAAAGCAGCGATACTGATCATTTTATTAAAGATGAAAGAATTTAGACAGTTTTTAACTCTCAATGTGCCGCAGTGTTTGTTTGACTTTGGGACCTGTAGCGGACGGAGTTTTCGACCCAGGTTACTCCCAGATTTACGAGCACCTTAGTCCGACAAATACGGTAATAACGACGGCCCGCTTGCATGTTCTACAAAAAAAAATGTGCTTTGGTGGGTATCTGACGGACAAACACCAAACTATTTCCACATCACTTAAGTTGCACCATTTTTACAAACCAATTCTGGTTCATCAGTTTGACTTAACGATCCGCTTCCCCCCTTCTCATTCTCCGTTGCTGCCATGATTTTTCAGCCATGTGCGTATGAAAACAAAGGCACTGCGCATGCACTTTTTACCCATATTCTATCGCGATATTTTATTTTCTTATCGTTGCCTAACATTATACCGGTATTACCGTGAATGGTATAATATGGCCCAGCCCTACTTCAAAGCTAAGTTTGACTGGGAACCTCAAAGCTCAATAGCCTGCATCGACAGAAATTCACTGCAGCCTATGTAATATTTGATGCGTCATTATTTATTCCAGTCTATCTTGCAAATACATGTTTGTGCTGCAATGTCATGCACAAACACAAACTATTAGATCCTTAAGATCAAACCTATGTCAAAATTGTGTCATTCTTTTGGTCCGTTGGAATGCGATAAGCCATCACTGTGATAAGCCAAGTTGATGCATCTTTCCAAATCTCAGCGGAGACTTGATACCGGCCACACAGTATGAAGGCATCAAATATAAACTTGTAGTTTTATTTTAATTGATTTTCCAATGAAATAAATGGTACTGATTATCCCGAGGATCCTGACAACCTTAAAGTTGAGATCTTTTTGCCTTATTGGAACAACTGAGCAAACACTATTTGTTCCCATCTTTGCCGTTTGGAGGAAAGTTGAATTTACATTTTGATATACAGGCGTTATCACAGTTGACGGATTAGCCTTTTACCCCCTTGGTGATGTGGACATTAATGGGAAATGCCTAGAGTAGTATCATGCCCTACACCCATCGTGGTTGAAACAAAAGGCACTGCTTCTACTACAATGACTTCCCTACCCCTGTTCTCAGATTAATGTAAGCAGTTACACTAACACATTCACCTTATAGGTGAAGGATCCACAGACTGAGAACAGGAGGAGACAAAAAACATCTTTATGTTTGAAGCTTATCATTAATTTCAGACCAACTTACAATGGGCTCACCAGTTTTGGTACTTGTATCCACTTGTGAATGATTTAACCTCTGATCTTAAGTTACCTACTCCACAACAAACATGCGCGTGCACACACACACACACACACACACACACACGCACACAAACCTCCTCCATGAGTTTCTCCTCGTTAGCCTTTTGCAGCTGCAGCTCTGCCTCCAGGATGCCTTTCCTCACCACCTCTGTCATGTTCTGCAGCAACTAAGCAGAAAAGAATCACTGCTTTATAAACGTAAATGTAATTAATGAAGAATCAGCCAAACCTGGAGTACTACTCGTACCAGCTATTTTGACATGTTGGTATACAGGAATTAGCAATGAATAACCATTCATGAATTCCAGATGACAGTTTACCTAAGCAACAATCTTATTAACTTCGAATGTAGCTCTAACTTAAGTAAACTACTTTTTGAATTCTTGGATATTTATTTTATATGACATCAGCCTAAACTGTCTAGGATAAGGTTGGGCGATATGTAAAATTTTTCCAACTGACATTCATCAGTCCAATTAATGATGATAGGATACATTCGTGCAGGTGACTTTCTGATGGGCGGAGCAATGTAATCATGCACAGACTGATTTGCGTGTTTAGAACACAGAACAAGTCCAAACATAACTGCCAAAAAAAAAAAAAATACAAAGTCACCAATTTGGGATTTCTTTGGCTTTAGACCAGATGAAAGAGGTAAACCTGGGGATGTAAGGGGTGTGCCACCTTGGTACCATTGGATATAAATCTGACAGTGAAAAAAGCCTGCACCTGCTGCAATATGCACTATTAATATCTATAAGGGGAGATGAAAAATATTGATGAAAAATTAAGATGGAGTGTTGTCAGAACACCTGGTTAAGTTTATTAAATTCAGTGAGTTAAGTGATTTCTCATAGGCCGAACAAGGAGAGCGCTGATCAGAAATGCAGCCAAGAGGCCCATGGTGACTCTGGACGAGCTGCAGAGATCTACAGCTCAAGTGGGGGAATCTGTCCATAGGACAACTATTAGTCGTGCACTGCACAAAGTTGGCCTTTATGGAAGAGTGGCAAGAAGAAAGCCATTGTTAACAGAAAACCATAAGAAGTCCCGTTTGCAGTTTGCCACAAGCCATGTGGGGGACACAGCAAACATGTGGAAGAAGGTGCTCTGGTCAGATGAGACCAAAATGGAACTTTTTGGCAAAATGCAAAACGCTATGTGTGGCGGAAAACTAACACTGCACATCACTCTGAACACACCATCCCCACTGTCACATATGGTGGTGGCAGCATCATGCTCTGGGGGTGCTTCTCTTCAGCAGGGACAGGGAAGCTGGTCAGAGTTGATGGGAAGATGGATGGAGCCAAATACAGGGCAATCTTGGAAGAAAACCTCTTGGAGTCTGCAAAAGACTTGAGACTGGGGCGGAGGTTCACCTCCCAGCAGGACAACGACCCTAAACATAAGGCCAGGGCAACAATGGAACGGTTTAAAACAAAACATATCCATGTGTTAGAATGGCCCAGTCAAAGTCCAGATCTAAATCCAATCGAGAATCTGTGGCAAGATCTGAAAACTGCTGTTCACAAACGCTGTCCATCTAATCTGACTGAGCTGGAGCTGTTTTGCAAAGAAGAATGGGCAAGGATTTCAGTCTGTAGATGTGCAAAGCTGGTAGAGACATACCCTAAAAGACTGGCAGCTGTAATTGCAGCAAAAGGTGGTTCTACAAAGTATTGACTCAGGGGGCTGAATAATTACGCACACCCCACTTTTCAGTTATTTATTTGTAAAAAATGTTTGGAATCATGTATGATTTTCGTTCCACTTCTCACGTGTACACCACTTTGTATTGGTCTTTCACGTAGAGCTGGGCGATAAAACGATAACGATATGTATTGCGAAATAACCTTTTCTCGATAGAAAAATGAAACTATTGCGATAGACCTCATCTCTCTCTTCCTCTCTTATAAAAAAAAAAAAACCAATAGCCAATACAAATTAAGTAGCGCAGAGCCGAACCAATCACAGCCACAGCGTCACGTCACGTAACTTGTTACGTACAGCTGAAGTGCTAAGCCGCACATGTGTATTTCTTTGGGAAGCAGCCAGCCACCGTGCCGGGTTTTTGGTGACCAGAATACCGAAGAGAACTCGGATGACGGTTCCAATGTCAGAAAGATTGTCGAAAGGAAAGGCCAGAGAAGTTCCGAAGTGTGGAGATATTTCGGCTATTTGAAGTCTGACAAAAAACAGAGTAACGCGCACTGTAAATTCTGCCGAAATCAAGTTCCCACAAAGTCTGGAAATACAACAAACCTTTTTTATCACCTGAAGCAGTGCCACCCACTAGAGCACGCGCAATCACTGACTGAAAGCGCTAATTTGTCATCGAAAACAACCAGGAGAATCCCTGTGAAGCAGCAACAGTCAATTGAGTCGGCTTTCTCCAGCGTCTTACCATATGACGAAAAAGGTAAGAGACATAGCAACATAATGAATGCCATAGCTTACTTTCTTGCTAAAGAAATGCTACCAATAAACACGGTCGAAAATGAAGGATTCAAGCAGCTAATTAAGGTAATGGATCCTCGTTACCAACTCCCTGGACATAAACATTTCTCTCAGACAGCGCTTCCAAAGCAATATTATATAAGTTGGTCAGTTTTGTCTCTTCTTCTGTAAAATAAACTAAGATTTATTTTTAGAATTAATATTTTGTTTCTAAGTGGAACTGACAATTTAGTAGTCTGTTTTGTTTGTTCTATTTTGAAACTTAAACGCTTTAGCGGCTGCCTTTTGTGTAGTTTGTAATATTTGCCTTTATTTTGCATAAAACTGAAGCCTCATTTTAAGTACATCTGCCCTGTTGAACTTATTATGGGAAATAAATATTTAAATCAAAACAAGCTATTGATTATTTCACATTTTACTTGTGAGCAACATCACATTTAAATCTTACAAATATAGTTATTTGGCTTATATCGTGATATATATCGTTATCGCCTGAAATGAAAAAAGCATATCGTGATATGAAAAAATCTTATATCGCCCAGCTCTACTTTCACGTGGAATTCCAATAAAATTGATTCATGTTTGTGGCTGTAATGTGACAAAATGTGGAAAAGTTCAAGGGGCCGAATACTTTTGCAAGCCACTGTAGATGCTAATCTGAGCAGATGGTAAGAGCACACAAGCTAGTTTACCCTCAAAGACCAGAGGTCTATTCACACATGCATGTGCAAAGCCCTAGAAAAAAGCTGCTTGCTTCTCAGCTTGCCCAGCAAATCATTGTTAACAGGAGACAGACAAAAGAAGTGCAGCTTTCAGTGACAACAGCCAACAAGATGGCAGTAACGTAAAGGATGGATGCAAACAGGCGAGGGTTTCTCGAAACTGCTTTCTCAGATGAAAGCCGAGAGATCACTTCACTTCAGTATGTTTGAATTTGTCACTTTTTCGATTTGTCACTTCATTAAGTCAAGTATCATTAGCCAAATGCTCCTTCAGTTCCCAAAAGCAAACAAGTAGAGAGTTACAACAGAGTTTTTCAAATCTAATAAAATCAGTGAACAAAAAGTAACGCAAATAAAAGTTGTAAGACTGCTATAACTTTAGATATAAAAGAAGGCAGAAATATCAGTGATGTTTAGATGGTTAGTCAGTTTGTGCTAGTTGAAAAACAATAGTGTGCTACCTTCTAGCTAGCTGCAGAGCTATGGTTAAGCTAATGTAAACAGATTAGCAGCTTTGCCAGCACTATAGCAATCACTTAATCAGAACTGCGAACAAGTTATTAACTGCAAATGTCATCTAAAGATTTTCAAATGTTCTGCAAACTGAAAGCAGGACTTACCTTCCCACTCTCCTCTATGTCCCTCCCCAGGGCAGCTATTGTATCCACCAGGTCTGAAACATCAACATCATCTGCCACCATTCCCACAAAAATGCAGCCCTGCTCTGTTACAAACTCAGGGCCTGAGAAATGAAACAAACAGAAACAGAGGTAAGAACAACAGAAATGTTTAAAACAATAAACACCGTTTTGTTTTTTCCAAAAGCCTCTCAGATAAGTAGAGGTACCCACCAGTGGAAAACAGGATGTCAGTGTCAAGGTCTTGCAGTTTCTTGAGTAGCTCAGTGTTAATTTTCTCCTGCTCCTGCTTCTTCCTGTCCTCATCCATTCTATTAGCCTGCATCTCATACCTGAACATCACAGCATCAATCACATCCACAAGTGTGAAAACTACTGAAAACAAACAGATCTTGTGACAGTTTGAGAATACTGCTAAAGACCAAAAGACAGAAATTAATTATGCAACACTGATAGTTTCTCTTAGAGTGATGATAATTAAACTAATTAAACAGATAAAAGCTTTAGTGATGAGACACTGAGATTCCTTCCTTTTCATGTCTGCTATGCTAGTGCTTTGGAACAACAGCAAATTAGGACATAATAAGATGAAGGGTTTTTAATAAATATGGTTGTCTGGCTTCATCCATCGATATCCATAGATCTGTGCAAAGATATGCCTCACCACAGAGTTCCTTGGGCTCGACGCTCGGCTTTCTGCCTTGATGGCAATAGACCTTTAACTGCATACATGTGTCCCTTTCTTTACTATGTTACTTTAGTGTGACCAACTTTGACAGACTAATATCACTGACTTTAATTGATTTTAATATTAGCTATTTGCTTCTTTATCAATATCGAGATTTGTAACAGCTGATTAAGGAAAATTTGAAAATAAAGTGGAAATGGAAGAACACCCCTTATCCATATCATGAGTGTTGATATTGCATGGTTTTCAAATCACACAACAAATGTGTTTACTTTGTGTGTCTGAAAGCAAAAAAAAGACAATATATCACCAAACATCAGTACTGTATTGGAATGGGTTCTACAAATGCTGTATTAGTCAGTCTCTATAAGTCATTAAATTACAGTTGTGGACTCCAGTCAAGTTCCTACGAGCACTAACAAATCATCTTTAACTTGTCAATTACTAGTCAATGGAAACTGATCCATGTAAAAAAATAACAAACATATGTACTGTCTTGATACAACTAAGATATACAGGCTGTAAAAACGTTTTTCCAGATTTCTCATTTTTTTGCGTATTTGTCATACTTACATGTTTCAGATCAATAAAAAGATGTTAATATCAAACAATGATAACTTGAGTTAATACAAAATGGAGTTTTTAAATGACGGTTTCATTTATTAAACAAACGAATCCAAATCTACTTGGCCTGTGAAAAAATAACTGCCTCCTGCACCTGATAACTGCTTGTCAGGTGTTTGACCTCCTGGATAAGCTGTCGATGCGCTCGTGGAGTCATTCACACGATGTGTTGTTTTTTGAGATTTTAACCTTTTCACACAGGGCAACGGCCAGGGTCAATAAAGGAAATCATCATTTAAAAACGATATTTTGTATTTTCTCAGGTTATCTTTCTCTAATATAATCATTTAAATATATTATATTTAAGTGCTTTTTGTATAGCACTGTATAAATCATTTTACATCTTTGTTTTGATCTTTTACATTACCCATTTCCAAAATAAAATGTATACACTTATATATTATAAATAATAATGTAGTATCGGCTTGTCAATACACAATTCATGCCGGACACTCGTGTGCAGAAAGGGCTTCCTTCTTTCTTATACAGTAAAAATTCTTGACATATAGACTGTGCTATATATGCCAATAATTATATTCTATTAAGTGGCTTGTGCATCAAAGTGCAACAGTTTGTAGATGGGAAGATTTGTAAAAGAAAACACACACACGCACGCACGCACACACAATAGTATATATCTTTTCTATTGTCTATGATAAACATACACACACGCACACACACACACACACACAGGCACACACAAGACAGTTGCTATAAGAAATCAACTTTAGCAGATAAAAAAAAAAATTGTCTACATTTCATCAAATTTATATTAATGCGAACATGATATGAGGATGCAGGTAACAACAGTACAGTACTTCAACCCCAAAACTAATGAGATTCCTTTTATGTATAGACGCAAACATGCATAGAACTAATTAGGCTTCCAGTACAGTTCAGAAAAAGACACTATTATTACTACTACTAATTAATAAATATGCAAATAACATATTTAGTCAAGAACTTCATGTAAGCTGCATGCACCCTTACCGGACAACTCCCAGTCCAGGCCAGGCGAGCTCGTTTATGTATCTGAGTGAGGGTGAACGTTTGTGTGTTTCCTCTCTGAAGTCTTCTCTGAGGGACATTGTGGAGCTCATTACAAATATCAGCTCTGTCATTTTGGCCACAATGGACTCAACATCCTCTTCCCGGGTCCCCAGAACTGGAAGGGAATGGAGAAGTGTGAGTTGCATGTCTCCTAACTACTCAGGTGGTAGTTATCTGCTGATCGAACAGTCAGTGAATCGATCCCTACTGTGTCTGTGTCCACGATAAAAAGTGTTTAGGCATAGATAAAAACACTGCATAAATATGTATGTGACTGTGTGTCACATGTTATGCTGCATGTGACATCATTCATCATGACCGGTTTGATGGTGGGTCGGTGATGATCTGGGGATGCACAGAATACAGGATAGCAACGGCAGCCTGAAGCACCTGGAAGCAACTACTACTATTGAAATGTCATTTTCATCAAATTATGTGGCATCCTTGGTACCCAGTCCACATTTTCCCCATTTGAGATCTGATGTGCTCTCTAATTGTTCTTTTTTTCCTTTCCTTATTGAAGTGTATATTGTATATAAGTAAGAGCAGAATGTTGTGACGTGAACACGAGTTCATGTTACCTGCAGCTGTCAGGAGGGGGCTGAAGCGTATGCAGGTGCCCTCGTCTTCAAGCTCCACCACATCTATTCCACTGGTAGGAACAAGTTCAGCCAGCTCTTCACCCAGCTACCCCAACAGAAAAGAAATAGAAAAAATACATACATATAATTTAGTTTGCTGAAAAAAAAGGACAAGGGACCTTTGGAAAAAGGTTCAGTTTAGACAAGTTCACAATTTAAACAATGTAAACTGGTACAAAGACAAAATATCAAAATTGAATTGAAATTGAAAAATCTTTTTTCTTTTTAAAAGAAAAAAATATTGCTAGATGTGTCACTTTTTAAAAAAAAAATGCATATTAAACAAAACAGGGCTGCTTTCTTGAAGTACTGTACTGTCAGAGACTAGAAACAGAGAGCAGATTTCACCCACTTTGGCTGCTGGCTGAAAATGAAGGTGGTTCTTGGGGTATATAAAAGTAGATTGGGAAGCATAGCTTCAACTTTTTCAGGACCCTCTTCTGTGGAACCAGCTCCCAGTTTGGATTTAGGAGACCGTTTTTACTTTTAAGATTAGGCTTAAACTGTTTGTTTTTGATAAAGCTTATAGTTAGTGCTGGACCAGGTGGTCATGTATCCTCCCTTATTTATGCTCCAGTAGACTTAGGCTGGGAGCTGGCCCCAGGGAGGGGTCACTTGCCCCTCCCTTCCTTCCCTCCCTCTTCCCGCTCCACCACAATCACCCACACATGCAGGGCCTTGGGGTAAAGGTGTGTCACCAGGGTGCAGGGGAGGCATCCCCCCCCCCGTCCCCTTCTGGCTGCCTGTGCCTCAATTTTATCCCACAACTTAGACATTCACATTACTCACACTCTCATAACACATACATATAGGATCTTGGGGATGGGCACGCTACACGGCATCCAGAAGACCATCAGGGTGTACAACCTCACCCCTGGCGTCGTTGCCCACCTCTCAATTTTAAATACATGTAGACATTGAGGGCTATCAGGAGGGGCTATGCGCTTACCTGCTGCTCTGGCAGGTAGCTCCATGCCCTCCTGGGTTTTAAATGCACCTTAGAACACACATACATCAACACTACATATGAGCGGGCGGAGGGAGGTTTGGAGTCTTCACACACCCCCATTCTCTGCGGCCTGTTGGAGTAGGGGGGCTGGGAGGAGGAGTTGGCCGTCCGATTGGGGTCTGGATTGTGGGGCCTCCCTGCTGCTGCCGAGTCGGGGCGGTCTGCTTCTCTCCACCCCAGGTAAAAGGGTAACACCACCTGGGTCTGGGTGCAGTTTCCCCCTCCAGGGGCAAGGGTACCTAGACCTGGGGCTTAGAGTACGCTTGGGGAGTGTGATTGTGTGTACAGTGTCTCTTTATGTCTGTCTCCACGTTGGGTGAGTGTTGAGTAATTGCATATGAGAGCATGAGGGTGGGAATGGATGTTTGTATCTGTGTGTGCCTGTATGTCTGTGTCTATATGTCAGGTTGGGTATCAGACGCCACCTCTCTGGGGACATCTCAGGCCCTCCAAGGTATGGAGGACTATCTCCCCCCACCACTCCCCCTGCCAGTGGCAGACGCCCTCAGACATCGGTGCGTTGGTGGTTCTTTGTATCCAGAGATGGGCGTCCAGGTACACACCGGCTCACTCCTTGGTGGCTGCTTGTCAGGGCCTGGAGCCTGGGGCTCGCTCGGGCCACTTCGGGGGTGGAGTGCCCTCGGCCTCACGGCCCGGGGCTCGGTCACTCTGCCACAGCTGGCTGCCGGCGGAGCTCACGGGCACGGGCACATCACTGCAACCCCCCCTGGCTTCTGCTCCGCGGTTGCTGAGTGACCCCTCATCTGGGACTCTCCTCAGCTCTTTCTGGGATAGTGGCGCGGCTGCCCCTCTGTTGGTCTTCCTTGGTCTCTTGTGTTCTGAGGGCCTCTGGATGTCTAGAGTTTTGATCTCCTCCATACCTGCTTCATGCCCTGGAGGACGGGGCAGTGGCCCCCCACACCCTCTAGCAGATCATTACATGAAGGAACCTTTTAAATTCAAGCGCGTTCATGCTCACAGGTGTACACACGGGTGCTCACACACACAAACTACACCCTTTTTGGCTCCTACCTCAAAGCACACTGTGCGCTGTTGATCTGTCGTGCTGCACAATAATGTTTAATATTTAGTATTTACTGTTATATTCCCATAGATTATCGTGATGTTGTTTATTATGTTGCTCTTCTTTTTTCTTCTGCTTTTTCTTTCTTTTTCTTTCTCAACAGGTGATCCAGGTGATCGATATATGTATTTTTTGTCTGCTTATTTTGTTGGTTTTTGTTTTTTGCCCTTTATCCCCGTCCCTCTTCTCCGCTGTTTTTCTTTCCCTCTTTCTTTCTCCCCTTTCTTTCCCCCAGTCATGTCTGTCCCGTATTTAGCAAGTGAAAATAAAATAAAATAAACAATAAAAGGTGAATCAAATAGACCATTACGGCAAGGCTGGGATGGCCGATTTGGTAAAGTAAATCCGTTGGGCATCTTTCTTTGCCTTTAGACAATACTTCTGATGGCAAAAGAGCCAAACGGGACAGGCAAAAAAAAAAAAAAAAAAAAGACTTAGGCTGCTGGGGACTTCCTTGTGTCGCAGCAGATGGCTGTCCCTCCCTGAGCCTGGTTCTGCTTGGGATTTCATACTGTTAAAATCCATTTTTTTCATTCCCAGTGTCACCAAGTGTTTGCCAATAGGGGCTCATCTGACTTTTGGGGTTTTCTCTGTACTACTGTAAGGTCTTTACATTGCAATATAAAGCACCTTCAGGCGACTGTTGTCTGGTCTGATGAGTTTTAACTGTAAAATCACAAAAGATCACGAGGAACTTGATCTTTTGCATGACTGATTGAGGCTGGTGGTAACCAGTGTTGGGTAAGTTACTTTAAATTAGTAACTTAGTTACATTACTAGTTACTTCTCTAAAAAAGTAACTCAGTTACTTCAAGTTACTCGTTACTTTCAAAGTAACTAGTTACTAGGGAAAGTAACTTTGGTTTTACTCAGAATTCTCTTGTTAATGTGTTGCTTCCGTAACTGGATACCAGCCAGACTGCCAGTCTTCTAGCTTGCTTACTTGCCACAACTGCACTGTGCCACCTACCAACAGAAAGGAAAAATAATGTGCACATTTCACGAGAGAGAAATCCCACGCCTGGACCGTCGTTGACCGCCGCCATGATTCTAGCCTGCTTTTTTTACATCCAACACAAAAACTGCAGTCGTGGTGCTTTTGATTGTACTCAGAACTTGGAAATTCTGCCTTCTGAATAGGAAGATGTAGGTAACACCAGACTGCAGATGAGCTGTATACAGGGCTGGACTGGGACAAAAAAATCATCCCGGCATTTTGACTAGAGACCGCCCACCATTATAGGAAAAATCATAAAGCCTTTGAATGAAAATAAACACTGTTGTGACAGTGATGTACACTGTTCTGATGGTATATATGTATCAATCTATCAATTGTTTGTTGTAAGACTCAGATAATTATTTTTTTTTAAAAGCGAGACATTTTAAATGAGAATAATAAAGAAAAGTATTTCCTTGTGCCCCCTTTCCTGTTAATGCCCTACCTGGCCCCTGGCAACACTTTGCTAGACCCGCCCCTGCACAGTTACCAGCTGTCAGCTACGTGAAAAAGGATGCTGGTGTTATTTGTCTCTCAGAAACAGTTCATAACTTCCTTCAACTCATTCATGTCACCTAAAAGGTAAACCTGTTTCTCCATCACCTGTTCAGCTCTGATGATTCAGTAAGGACATCTCCTGGTTTCATCTGCATGTTTCCTCTCACCAGATAACCAAACCGACATCATGACCAGCAGCTTTACAGCTGTGGCTCCAGCAAACATCAGCTGATACTAGAAAGTAATATTAAATAAATTCTAACAACAGCTGATCAAGCTTAAACGTGCTGCTGTTGTTTAACGCGACATCCGCTGGTTTCCTCTTTCTGGCGCAAAGTGGGCGATAAATAAACAAGAGAGAAAAGCCGATCAGCTGATCATTGATCAGTTTCGTGATTGAAGTAGAAACAGGAGAGGAGAGAATGAGAGAGGAAGAGGCAGCTGTGCAGCTTCAGCTTTGTGTCTTTTTCATTGTAGCTGAAGTCCGGGACAAACTGTGTTCCTTTTCACCTCAGTACGAAACGCGTAATATTTTCTCTGAATACGAGACGGTTCTGTTTTTTACGGGACGGTTGGCAACTCTAATAATTAACCGTATGAACAAAATAAAGTTCAATATCAGTAACATAGCACCCACCCAGCTGTATAGAAACTCCGTCATGCTAGCTAGCACGCAGTACTACGAAAATGTCAGCATACCGAAAATAAACTCCACCTAAACTTGGTTTATATCTGACCCAGATAGACTGCAGGTCATAACTTCTTACCTGAAGTTCAGTTCACCTGACACGCGGACCGGCGGCCGCTTGGTCTCTCCTCTTGCCTCCTTTTCCTTCATCCACCTGCTGGCTTCCACCACTTGCTAATGTTATTGAATCTGTGGAAGCTCCGCGATATCCACCACACGAAGTAACGAGTAATGAGCCTATCTAAATCCCAGTAACGAGTAACACGTTCCTGGTTTTGGCATAATAACTAGTTACCGTGCTCGTTACCACAATAATAACGTAGTTACTGTAACGCGTTACTTAATAACGCGTTAGTCCCAACACTGGTGGTAACAAAAGTAACAAGTCTGTTTTAAGGAGTAGAAAGTACTGATATTTGTTTAAAAATGTAGGAAGCAAAAATAAAACGTGGTCAGAAAAAAACAACTCATGTAAGTACAGATACCTGAAAACTTTAGTTACTTTTGGTTTGACACATTTTGGAGGAGTTGTTTTTTTTGCCACACACCGGAACGACCGCAGGTGTCCATACATTGAGGTTGTGGTACTTTGGCATCTAGCGAGCACTACTGAAGAGGAGTGAGCATAAAGGTAATGACTTTTCAAACGCACAAAGTGTTTGTGTGCCATTACAACCAGTTTTAGGGTTCCCCCAGTTCCTGAATCCACTTCAACCCCTAGCTGTACACATTTTCTGTTTAAAGGCAAACTGACCCTTTACAGTGTAGCAACAGAAAATATATATATATATATATATATCTATTTTTACGTTAATATAGGAAAAGGTTCAGTTAGCTTTGCACAAAATAGAAACTTCCCCCAAAGAGCTACTTTCTTACTTTGAGTATATTTCACACGCAGTACTTTTTTACTTTTACTTAAGTAAAGAAGTTCAATCAGTACTTCTGCTTTTACTGGAGTAGTTTTTAACAGTAGTATTTGTAATTCTACTTAAGTACAGAATGTCTTTACTTTTGCCAACTCTGTCTTTCACAGTTCAAAGATTGGTAACTGGAGATTGTAAATTGAGCACTGTATCTACTTCACATCCACAGCCAAAGTGTATAGAATAAAGCACTATATGAATATCTGGTTAAAATGTGACTTGTAGGTAAAACAAATGAGCATTGTTTAAATGCTAAAGAATACATGGGTGTTTCCAAATTTGAGCGCTTCAGTGCTCAGGTAGAGTAGAAAAGTCCTATGTAAGAACCAGTCCATTTACTATTTACCATTTGTCCATCTGTTGATGACCACAGGGTATCCATAGTCTTATGGGTTGTGGCAAACCTCAAATCATCTGAAACTAGTTTCAAATATATGAATGAGTCCACTGTACTGACCTCCATAAATAGAACATATCTGGGATGTGTCATCATAGATGTGCATCAGAAAAGGCTGCAACAACTGTGTGATGTCAAGAACTCTGAGGAATGTTTACAGCACCTTGTTCAATTTCATTCACGAAGAATTAAGGAAACAGGGGTCCAACCCAGTAATAGCAAAGTGTTCAGTGAGTGCATGCTGGACACAACATTACCATGTCACCTTTCACACAGATTAGAGCAGCTTTGACTAGCATAGACGCAAATATGCAAGCTACGGTACATGTTAAAAAAGAAAAACACTCACCCATCTGTTGAAGGCATCACAGACCTCTTTTTCTCCAGCACAGAAACTCCCACTGGATGCTAAACACACAATACAGAGATCGATATCTGTGTATGGTGATCTTATTGTTCGGATGTCACATCTCAGTCATTTTCATTTTTATAGTTGATTCTTTGCAAGAGCAAAACCGCATGTAATGACTGTATATACAGTGTTGTACAAAAGTCTTGAGTCACCCCTCATTTCTTTATGTTTTGCTTTCAAGGAGGGAAACTTTCTTCTAATTTTTTAAGTGGTGTTAAGCAGGCTTTCACAGTTTTCCTTTGACCATCAGCACCTTGTTGTTCAGTTTTGCCTTATTTAGTGTATTTCTATGTTTTTCTATATTTGGAACTGTTATACTAAATTGCTCCAACTACTTCCAAATTGGCTATCAAAATATAAAGTAAAGTAAAATATAAAGTAAGTAAGTAAGAAGAGGTGGGTCAAGACTTTTTACAGTACTGCAAGTTCAAGAGTTACATAGCTTTGTAGTTTATTAAAACAGAGGGCAACATCTAGGAGGACAGAGGAAGATTGGTGCAGCAGGTCTACACCAGCAAGTACAAGAAGAAATGATGATGAAATGTCCCATTCCTTAAAAAATGAGTCTTAATATCTTTGCTAATGGGAGGAGAACTAAAAAGAATTTTTTTAAATTACAGTATCCATAGCACATTGCACATTCACATGTGCAATGTGCAGTGACCTTGAAAAGCCTGTTGATTGATAGAGTGTAGCTTTCAAACACTGGCTGCTCAAGTCATTTGCTGAAAATATTTGCCTTACTGTGCTCAAGTTTCATAATTATTCAGCTGTCTTAAGTACTGTCTTATCTTATCCTTAATCCTTAATAAAACTTAAGATTTATTTTTGCATTTTGAGAGCATGAAAGTCTTACCAGTACTTCCTTCTTGGTTAAATTTGAATAGCACCACAGGAGAGTCTGATTCATCCTCAACCTGTTGGATAAACAAAGATACAGATCAGGCATCCTTACTCACATCGTAACTTTCTAACATGGAAAAACAATTAACATAAGAGGAAAGGGTGCAGGGTAAACACATTTAAGCAGCAACGCTTGGTGTCCATGGTTTCTGAATATGTTATGTCTGTGGTAATGGATGGACATAGAGGTTTTGTATTACTTATCACATTTCTCTGTGTGGTGGTGGTGAAGTCAGTCCAGGGCTCGCAAAATTTCAAAATCCCTGGTAGCCCTTCGGGCAGGCACTCTTCAGTTTGTGGTAGCCCAAAATAAATTTAAGTAGCCCGAATAAAAAAGAGAGCAATTTTTTGATTGATGTTTTGTTTCGGAAACAAAACATTAATCAAAAATTGTTGAAACACAAATTACAACATTGTATAAAAAGGTGGTCTTCCGAGTCCGGATGCCGGGGCGGGGAAGGCGGGTGGTGCTACACAAGGACCGGCTGGCGCCATACCATCCGCTTGCCCCCAACCCACAGACTGGTGTGCAGCCTGGGGACTCCTTGCCCCCTACGCCCGGCCCAAATGGGGGCGCCATGGATTCCCAGTCAAGGCCGAAGCGTATTCGACGCCGGCCCGGACATTTGCTGGACTACAGAGTGGACAGTTAAGGTTGTGGGGACACTAAACCTCTTGGGGGGGCTGTGTAATGACCTGGCTGGGGTTGTTAGCCAGGTGCATTCTGGGTATTGTGTTGTCTGTGTTTTCTATCGTTCTGCTAGTTCCTATGTGTTTGATTCGCATGTTGTGTTAGTGTTATGTTAATGTAAGCCACAGTGAAGTTGATGTGTGTTCTGTGGAGCGGGTTGAATGGGCATGGTTGGCTGACACCGCGACTCTATGTGGTGGGAGCGTGATAGGGGTTCGGTGTCAGCAGCGTTACAGGGGTTGTAAAAATGGTCAATAAATGACTGGTGTGAACCACTACTGCCTCCTGCTGGATCATTTGGGGATTATAAGCCTGCTGCTGAGATGCTCGGGGTCGTGCGGTGTATGAGGCACGAGCGCTCTCCATTCGTTGCGAAGTCTGGCGATAGCTGCTAGCGCCCCGCTAGCCGTTTTAGCTAGTGAGCAGTTTAGCCAGTTCAGCTCTACTAACCCGCGGTCGCTACAATTGGTGTCAGAAGTGGGATTCATGAGTGTCTAGCAGACACTATGGAGCCGACCATAGGCGAATTAGAGCGTCTAATCCGAGACAACTGCTCGCTTCTGGAAAGCATGGCTGCCGAGACCCAGCGGAGAAGACTCGAGCTGGGGCGGCCAGAGGGCCACAGTGCGCCCGGAACAGCCACCCCTGCTCTCCCGCAGCTGGAGGGGATTCCTGGGGCCGCACCACAGCTTCCTGGCAGGACGGCTGCTAAGCTACAGCGCTACACTGGGGCAACGCAGCTGGAGCCGTACCTGGCCCAAGTCACGCTGGCTGCCACTAACAACGGGTGGGGTCAAGAAGAGACTGCCACCCACCTGGCGCCGCACTGGAGGGCCAGCGCCCAGTTTCTGCTGGACCTGCCCCTAGAGGAGCAGCGCGACCTCCGGCTCTGACCACGGCGCCGGCAGACGGTTTGGACAGAGACCACCAGCCGAACAGAGCAGGGAGGAGCTGGCTCGCCGACGCCGACGCCGAGGGAGAGAGCCTGGGGTCCTTTGCTGCGGACGTCCGCCTCTATGCCGGGACGGGCTATCCAACATTCCCAGGAGCGGCACGAGAGGAGCTGGGTCTCCACGCCTTCCTGAGGGGCCTCACACCGGAGAGGCTGCGACAGCATGTCCGGCTGTCATCCCCCCGAGACCTGGAGGAGGCATTAAGGGAGGCTGAGCGGGCTGAAGAGGTGCTGCGGGGCGAGCCAGTGGCCCGATGATCGGCCAGGGGTCGAGCGAGATGAGCGCGACCCAGTCGGATGAGGAGGAGGAGGCCAGACGAGCCCAACCAGAGGCAGTCCCCGTCGGGCGCGCCGGACGGACTGCTGTTATCGGTGCGGGAGCCCGGTCACCTCGCCCGAACTGTCCTGCGCCTAGTCCTCGGGCCCGAGTGACATCACCGACGGAAACGGCCACGGGCGGGACAGTGAGGACCCCCGCCCGTTCATTAGACCCTCTCCGTGACACTCATCCTGTGGTGGGCGCTGTGGGTCCACCCGTGGACTATACCTGGACTGTATAATTGATGGACGGTCTTGCCGGGCCCTGGTAGACACGGGTCCACCATCTGCTTGCTGCGGAGGGGAGTGCTTCCGGAGACGGGCGGTTCATTGCCGAAAGATTGGACCCCTACTCACACAGCGTTGTACACTGTCACAGGAGAAAAGACTGTGATGCCGGGGAAAAAGACTCTGCAGGTGGTGGTGGGAACGAACAGTGTGAACCATGAGTTCTGGCTTGCCGACATAACAGACGAGTGCATTGTTGGACTGGACTTGCTGGCCCACTGGGGGGCACGGGTCGATGTGCCGGGAGTTGCCATCCACCTTGGTGCTGAGACCCTGCAGCTCCAAGTGGGCCGCGGTAGCCAGGGACAGACCCCCACCCCACCAGCACCCCCAAAGCCCTCGCGCCCCACAGCTCCAAGCCACAGCCAGGGGTCGAGGGCGGCAAGGGTGCGGAAGAGGACCCAGGGGGTGAACGTAAGCAGGGCCAACATCCCTCGGCCAGAGTCGCCGCCTAGCTCGGCAGTCTCCCCGTCACCTGAGACTGTCGTGGCAGTAGAGGAGCTTGGGCGGCGGAGTGGGGTGCACCTCAGTGCGACACAGCAGCGGCAGCTGCAGAGCCTCTTGGCAGAGTTTATGGATATTTTGCCGCCAGGAAGAGGACTGCACAAGGACGGGCCTGGTGCAGCACACTATCGACACTGGAGCAGCTGCTCCAATCCGCCGCGGCCCCCCGCCTGCCCTCGCCAAACGCCAAGCTGCCGAGGAACTGATAAAAGAGATGGCAGCTAATGGTGTCATTGAACCCTCGGATAATCCATGGGCGCACCTGTGGTTATGGTGCGGAAGAAAACAGGGGTTGGCGCCTTGTGTGGACTACAGGCGCCTGAACGCGGTCACCCGCAAGGACTCTTACCCGCCACCTCGCATCGATGACGCACTGGATTACATCGCTGGGTCCAGTTGGTTCAGCTCGCTAGACCTCCGCAGTGGGTACTGGCAGGTGGAGCTTGCTGCTGAGGCACGCCCAAGACTGCATTCACCATAGGGCAAGGACTGTGGCAGTTTAGGGTGATGCCTTTTGGACTATGCAATGCACCAGCCACGCTTTGAAAGGTTAATGGAAAGGGTCCTCAAAGACATTCCCGTGCCCGCTGCGTGGTCTATTTGGATGACTTGCTGACTCATGCCAAGGACTTTGAACAGGCTGTTGCTAACCTGCGAGAGGTCCTGACTGCCATCCGCGGGGCCGGACTAAAGCTGAACCCGGCCAAGTGCAACCTTCTTGCTCGCCAGGTGAAATTCCTGGGACATGTGGTGAGCGAAAAGGGGTGGCTACTGACCCGAGAAGGTGGTTGCTGTGGGGACTGGCCTCCCCATCGAACGCCGCCGAGCTACGGAGCTTCCTGGGGCTGGCCTCCTATTATAGGAGGTTTGTAAAGACTTTGCCACCGTCGCTAGCCCCTTGCATCAGTTGACAAACAAGGGTCAGCGGTTTGGTTGGCCTGAGGACTGTGCAGCGGCTTTGAACAGCTGAAAACTGCCCTTGTGAGTGCCCGGTCTTGGCGTATCCTGACCCCAGCCAGCCTTTCCTTTTGGACACTGACGCCAGCAACGTGGGGTCGGAGCTGTGCTCTCCCAGAGGGGAGAGGCTGAGGAGCGAGTGGTGGCATACTACAGCTGCAGCCTCAGCCGGGCCGAGAGGAATTACTGTGTTACCCGGCGTGAACTGTTGGCTGTGGTCCTGGCGGTTCGTCATTTCCGACCTTACCTCCTGGGCACTAAGTTCCTGCTCAGGACCGACCACGCCAGCCTAACCTGGATGCTGAACTTTCGCCAGCCGGAGGGTCAGGTGGCCCGGTGGCTGGAAATACTACAAGAGTACGACTTTGAGGCCCAGCACCGACCAGGGCGGCAGCACGCCAACGCTGACGCCCTGTCCAGGCGCCCCTGTTCTGCAGGCGCCTGGAGGAGCTGGACCGGGGTCCGACATCGGCAGCAGCAGAACCCGAGGGCGAGGATGAAGGGCAGGAACCTTTCACCGCGGCGGAGCTGCAGCAGCACCAGGTGAGCGATCCAGCGCTGGGGATGGTGAGGGACTGGATGGAGGCAGGGACACGGCCAGACTGGTCCGCCGTGTCTTCCCAGGGGCCCGAGACGAAGTCGCTGTACTCCCAGTGGAACAACCTGGAGCTCCATGGCGGTGTAATCTACCGGCGGTGGCGAGCCCCAGACGGGGGAGGCGACATTCTCCAGCTCCTGGTTCCCCGGGCCTTGCGGCCTGAGGTCCTCCGCTGGGTTCATGGGGCTGCAGGTACTGGCCATTTTGGGAATGGCAAGACGGTGCGGCGGCTGAGACGGCGGTTCTACTGGCCGGGGTGTCGTCAGGACGTGGAGATCTATGTCCACTGCTGTGACGACTGCACGGTGCAGAAAGGTCCCAGCCAGCGCTCCCATGCCCCATTGCAGCAATACCTAGTTGGGGCGCCAATGGAGCGGATCGGAGTGGACATCCTGGGTCCGTTCCCTGTTACTGATGCCGGCAACCGGTATGTCCTGGTCGCGATGGATTATTTCTCAAAGTGGCCAGAGGCGTACGCGGTGCCGGATCAGAGTGCGGTGACGACGGCGCGGACCCTGGTGGATGAGATGTTCACGCGGTTTGTTGTACCAGAGGAGCTCCATAGCGACCAAGGGAGGAATTTTGAGAGCCAGGTGCTGGGAGAAGTGTGTCGGAGGCTGGGGGTGAGAAAAACGAGGACCACCCCCCTCCATCCTCAGAGCGATGGTCTGGTTGAGCGGTTCAACCGCACGCTGGCCACCCAGCTGGCCATCCTGACCAGCCAACATCAGAGGGACTGGGACCAACACCTGCCCTTGTTTTGTGGGCGTGTCGAACAGCAGTGCAGGAGTCAAGTCAGTGTACTCCTGCAGCGTTAATGTTCGGAAGGGAGCTCCGAACCCGGTGGACTTGGTGTTGAGCGCCCCTGAGCCGGAGATTGCTGGTGGACCAGAGATGGATTACTCCGGGCGGCTCAGGGAGCGGTTGCACACGGTGCATCAGCTGGCAAGACGGACATTGAGGGAGCCGGGCCCGCCAGAAACGGGCGTCGATACCCGTGCGCACGGTCCTATGCTGGGGGCGGAGATCGGGTCTGGGTGTTCTGCCCCAGAGGAAGCGGGGCTGACCCCAAGCTCATGAGCCACTGGCAAGGCCCGGCGAGATCCTGGAACAGCTATCGGAGGTGGTCTTCCGAGTCCGGATGCCGGGCGGGAAGGCGGGGTGGTGCTACACAAGGACCGGCTGGCGCCATACCATCCGCTTGCCCCCAACCCACAGACTGGTGTGCAGCCTGGGGACTCCTTGCCCCCACGCCCGGCCCAAATGGGGCGCCATGGATTCTCAGTCAAGGCCGGGCGTATTCGACGCCGCCCGGACATTTGCTGGACTACAGAGTGGACAGTTAAGGTTGTGGGGACACTAAACCTCTTGGGGGCTGTGTAATGACCTGGCTGGGGTTGTTAGCCAGGTGCATTCTGGGTATTGTGTTGTCTGTGTTTTCTATCGTTCTGCTAGTTCCTATGTGTTTGATTCGCATGTTGTGTTAGTGTTATGTTAATGTAAGCCACAGTGAAGTTGATGTGTGTTCTGTGGAGCGGGTTGAATGGGCATGGTTGGCTGACACCGCGACTCTATGTGGTGGGAGCGTGATAGGGGTTCGGTGTCAGCAGCGTTACAGGGGTTGTAAAATGGTCAATAAATGACTGGTGTGAACCACTACTGCCTCCTGCTGGATCATTTGGGGATTATAAGCCTGCTGCTGAGACGCCGGGTCGTGGCGGTGTATGAGGCACGCGCTCTCCATTCGCTGCGAAGTCTGGCGATAGCTGCTAGCGCCCCGCTAGCCGTTTTAGCTAGTGAGCAGTTTAGCCAGTTCAGCTCTACTAACCCGCGGTTATATATCCTGCTGCTCCTATATATCCTGCTGCTTTTACACACGCACTCACATAACGGTCAGCGATACTCTGCGCAATCAACCTCTCACATGTTTAAGCTTGCTGTGGGAGATTTCACTTGTCAGGTTTGAATAGTAAGCTAATGAGTGATAAGACGATGTCAGAGGAATTGGTGCGCAATTAATCGTCACTCACCAATTAGTACTGCCGCTCTCTATACACAGTTCGCGCGATCGCAAAGTGAAAGCAAAAAGCAAGTGCAAATTCAAACGCGATTTCAATATGTCACATATTGACAGTGGTTCCCCGATGCCAATGACACAATTACCCAGCTACATTTCCGAAAGAATGCAAAAGCAATGACATATATTTTTCCTTCCTATGATAGCCCGACGGGCAGGGCTGAGATAGATTTTGGTAGCCCGACTGGAAAGTTCGCTAGCCCCGGGACGTCGGGCTAGCGATTTTGCGAGCCCTGCAGTCCTTGTCTCACAGTATGAAGCAGCCAAATCAAAGCTCCAGCTTAGAGAATGTATCTGGTCAAATAAACTGGCTACTAAAGGAACACTTTAACCAACAAAGAACTGGTTAAATGTTGGTTTAACTTGATGCCAGTTAGTTATGAACTGGAATCATGATGCCATCAGCATCATGAATGCATGTATACTAAACCAATGAATAAAAAAAAAAATTAGATGGACTGAAACACTCAGCTTTTAGTGTTGGCTGACGGCTTGGTCCAAAAAAGCAGTTTATATGCAAAACATCCTGAGGAGATGCTTTGCATATAATGCACTGGCTCCCTTTAGGGTAGCGGTCTCCAACCTTTTTTGAGTTACGGACCGGTTTAATGTCAGACAATATTTTCACGGACCGCTTTTAAGGGGCAGAGAGAAGGATGTTACTCTCAATGTTGTTGGCGCATTTCAGGAGGACGCTGCTAATAAAGTTACACAATTACACAGTGAATTTGCGTTTATTATTATATTTACAAAATACCACAGTTTTTGTTTTGGTCGTATCATTTTATTTTGTTGTATTTATCCTCCACACCTTAATGCTCTCTGGTCGCTATGGTAACGCGTAAACATAAGACACAACTACATCACGGAAAAGACCCAGGGAAACCGAGTTAACGAACACCCGAGCCTCAATTCTTGCGGCCCGGCATCAAACAACTCACAGACCGGCACCAGTCCGTGGCCCAGGGGTTGGGGACCACTGCTTCAGGGCAACTGGTTCTAATGAGAACTTAATCAGTTCCCTGCAGGTCAAGTAGAACCAATGGCTCACGGTTGCCGTCAAATGATCAATATAGAACTCTGAGCATTTAAATTGCTCCAATATCACTGTAAAACTGTTCTTAAAAAGTCTGAACTGCACAGCTGGACACAGCAGTTCTGAGAATATACTTATATTACATGTGAGTTTAATGTTAGAGACAAGCTTAGTGGACTAGCCAGAGTTCAATTAAACAGACAGTTGATCTCAGCGAATCAGCATGTGGTACATTTCATTTTTTCCTAAAACACAAAGACAGTGACATTCAGTTGATAAGTTAAAGCAAGCATCATGCCTGGGAACTGAACTGAAATGAAGGTTACCGTTTCTGCTTTTGATGTAAGGGTCATGAATAGTTCAAATATGCTTGGGTTGTTAAAGACACATTGTTCTTTCATCCAAGTAAAATTTCAAGGCATGGGTGAACCCTTTCAATCTGGCAGAACTGGCCATTCAGTTTTATATTATCCAAGTTTTTCACACCTCCAAACTAGGGGCAGTAAGTAGATAGGGTTTTGTTCTCAGCTTATATCTTCTTTTAAACAATAATGGCTATCATATTGCAAAACCAAGGATGCCTCAAGGAAAGCTCTGAGAATGTTACTAAGTAAATGTGTACTAGCCCGCTTGAAGAATTCATCTCAGTCCTTTATACAACATGCCTCATTCAGACCTATTCATAAAATAACTTTTTTCTACACCTAAGTGCCTTTTACCTAATATTCACACACCTTACCTGCTCTACAGCGACCCCAAGGTTTAGAAAGGTAAAGGTGAGGCTTTCAAAACTAAAAACACTGAACCAACTCTCAAGCACTATGAGGCTCTGGGGCTATTCTGCTGCTAGTGGTACTGATACATTGCACAAAGTCAGCTGAATAATGAAGAAAATTGAAAATCTTCAACTTGACTCCAATCAACAGCTAGACAATTGAAACTTTCCAACAGGATAATTCTGCCAAGAACCAAAAGTATCTGGTCAAGGCACAACTTCAAAAGGACATGTAAGCAAATATTAGTTGGGGTGTACATATTTATGTGTATGCATATATTTGAGCATTTATGTGCACTTTTGATTAGAGAAAGTCTCTCATTAAAACTTGTGCACCCAAGTCACTAAAGTTGTATCCTGCATAATCTTCCATCATTAAAAAAAGAACAGTTCAAAGAAATAATTAAAAGCCAAAATTTATATGTAAACTCCTGACAGCAGCCTCATGACTGAGGATTATACATCATGTTTAACAGCTGAAGAAATACCTTATTAACTACTTATTTCTGCAAGCTTAGTAGACTGAAAAAAAGTTTCAGTTCTAGGTCATTCCAATATTACTACTTGTGATCTTTAAATGCTAAGTAAAGGCACGGGTGCTTGACTCAATTATTTTTTTCAAATGCAACAATTCGAGTGTAGACGGGCATCCTCTGAAGTACCTCAAAGAACATGCCTGAGTTGTCCATTTCATAAACAATTAAGAAGAAGTGGTCTATCCATTAGCCAATGAAGACTGCTGAGCTCATGTAGGTGAAGGGAAATGGTGATTAATAATAAGAGGAAAAGGAAAACAGGAAAAGGGAGGACAGAGGGGGCTGGGGAAAGAGTAGTGAGGAAGATGGGCAGAGGCTTGGCCCCACGTACAATAGACAGCATGAGAGAACCCAGAACATCCTGCAGAGAAGCCCTGGAGATGGGTGGAATCGGCGACACCACAGCCTGGAACCAAAGTAACCCACACTGACTGTAACTACTGTTATGCAAACATACAAAAAGGAAGTCTCTCTCTCTCTCTTACACACATATGCCCATAGATCTCATTAGCAGAATGACACTAACAGCTAAATTACTGCATTTCTGAACAAGTTACTCTGAGCCTGAACAACACTAAATGTTCACTGCATCCGTGTTAGGCTGTGATTTTATGCTTTACATCACTTCTACTTTCCCACGCTGTCAAACTCAATTCTGTCAACATCACTCTCTCCGAGTCATTTTCTTTCCTGCCTTATGCAAGCCAATCAGCCTCTGTTCCACGTGCTTTAAATCTTATTGACCAATTAATCAAGTTGCCACAAATAACCACAATTTACGAAAAAGACTAGAATGAAGTCTACATTTATTTATTCCTACCCCCTTAAAGCTATTTAATAATTAAAAATGATCCTGGGTATAACATACACTATCGCACTACATATATGTATAACAATATACAACTCTATAGACACAATATATCCAAAGAACGATCTATACTTCACCTACCAAGGCGACGGACATTTTTCACAAATCACTGTACCTCAAACAATCAACACCAGTATCTCGTTATTTGTTTTTTTAAAACAAACATTGTTTTGAATTCACACATAAACTCTTCCACTATTTTACACTACGTATGGATACAGAAAAACTTTAGTCATACTGTATGTCTGTGTAGGTTCTCAGTCATTCAAATCATGGTAGTCTTCTGAGCTGAAAAAGAAAGTGACTGGACTTTTTAACGTTTGTTGAAGATGTTTCACCTCACCTTGCCCTGGTTTTTAACTGTAGTGCGAGGTGGTCACGGACCCACTATTAATCAAGTGTGCCATCACATGAGCCAAAGTGTGAAAAAAGGTGTGGTTTATTATTATCATCAAAAGTTGAGAACACTATGAGACCTTGCTCCACCCTCTCATGTGAACTATTACTTCTTGTTCAAACCATCTGTCTTACAAAACATAAACAGTGGTATCCTCAAGTGAGTGACCTTAATTCTTTGAGTCCAGGTGTAGAGCTGAGCCTTGTCCTGTCAAGGTAGCTCTTCTATGTTTTGCTATCTGGCTGCTGTTGTTTCTCCAGTGTTGAGGTCTGTGCACTCCTTGCTGCATTGCACTTAGCTTGTGTTTTGGAGTTTTGCCGAGTTTTTGTGTTGCGCCTTCCATCCTCCTCAAATCCAACAGCACAGCCCAGAAACAGAAAACTGTGATCTTCTGTATCTTTCAAGATGAACTTTTTATTTCCACTGAGTTGATGTGAACAGTACAGGTTTTGACCCACGTATCATCCACATATCTGTATCAGTGGCTAGGTGTTATCCCTGTGAAAGAGCCAAGAGATTCCACTCATGTAAAGGTTCGATATAGTGGGTCGTACTGGGGACCCCATGGCACATTCATGCTTTTGTCTGTAGAAATCCTCATATTTAATAAACTTGGCGGTAAGGCAGAGGGATAACAAAGTATTCCGTCTACTGCCTAACAATATACTTATTTGAAGTCAGGAGCACTCCACCTGTACTATACACAGTGTGGTCCGGTGTCCACCATGACAGGTGGTTTGTGGCCGCAGCCCAGTGCAGCGCAGGGCCTCTGCTAGGCATTCCCAGACCACCCTCACTATATGTTTAGGTGTGCCTGGTCTGTCCAGCATGCTCTCCCACCACCTGATCCAACTCAACACCAGGTGGTAGGGGAGGATGCTGATCAGTTGACAGCTCAGCTCAGTCCCTCTCTTGGACACTTGGGTGTCCAAGAGTGTCCTGGTGCCACATGTACTTATCACTCATGTTCAGATTAGGCAGACCATTCCTCCCAGTCACGCCCCTTTCTCAGGTCTCACTGAGTCCCCAGGTGAAGCACTCTCAAGCACCCCACCAAGGGTCTCCAAGAAGGCCGGGTACTGTGAACTGTCATTCGGCGCATAAGTGAACTAACCCCCTCATCCACTGGAAAAAGCTCCAACATACAGGCAGCAAGGTGAGGGGATACCAAGATACCCACCCGAGCCCACTGCCTCTTACAAGGGCAACTCCAGACTGAGACATAGTCCAGTCCCTCTTCAGGAGACTGGTTCCAGAGCCTAAACCCTGCGTTGAGGTGAGCCCAACTATATCTAGCCAGTATCTCTCAACCTCACACACTAGCTCAGGCTCCCCACCAGAGAGGTAGGGAAAGAGCATCCTGCGGGTGGTGGGCATACAGGAGTGTGGACCCATGTCCCTTCTTCAGGCTGCACCCGGCCAGGCCCCATAGGTTGGGCCTGCCAACCAGGATCCCAGGTACCCTGCACAGGCCTGGCTCCAGGGTGGGGGTCCGGTAACTCTATCCTGAGCAGGGTGAACAGTTCACTTGATCTTACACTCATATGGGTCTTCTGTAATGCTCTTTGTCTGGCGCCTCACCCACGACCAATTTGCCATGGAAGACCCTACCAGGAGGCAAAAGCCCCCTGACAACTAGCCCCTGAAACACACAACTTCATATTGGGGGTCACTAATCACATCCTTTAATAATAACTCATGCCACTTACCTGTGTGGCACCTCGCATCGTGCATTATGAATATTGGATGTTATACTCCAAACAAACAAAGAAGAAAAACATTAAAACAAACCAATGTTTAATATGTTACAACAAAAGTTAAAATACGACAAATTCACATCCAAACAACTAATAACTTGCGAATGGAAAGTGTCATGACGAGACTTCCATCTCTCTAGCAACCTCCTCCACCTTAATGTGGTGTTCCCTGGCTAACTGAGAGATATAATCTCTCCAGCATGTGCTGTGTCTATCCCCTCGGTGGGACATGGGCAGCCTGAACACCTTACCTAGGATGTGACTGCCTCAGCTGGCTTGTTCGATGTGGTGGAGTAGCAGCTCTACTCGGAGCCCCTCCTGAATCACTCAACTCCTCACACTATCGCCAAGGGAGAGCCCATCCACCTTTAAAAAAAGCTAATATCTGCTTCTATCCGCATTCTTATTGTTTTGTCTTTAAAAGAACTAACAACAATAGTGTTAACAAAAAGATCAGGTTTTTCAACAACGATGCTCCATCTGGTGGCAGAGGGCTGCATAACACTTATGACACAACTATTACACAAACTGACCATCAGTTAAAATTAACAATGAGATTAAACAACTAGTATGTGTGACCATAGCAACGATCAGTTTGCTTGTTGCGCTGGGTTTTTTACTGAAGCACATCTTTTGTAATCAGTTGCTAAAAATGAATTCCATCATATTCAGTAACATTACTCGTAGAGAAGCCATCCCTCATTTTGAGCCAAGTCTGAAAAATTCACCTACCAATGTTTTGATACAGCTCAGAGATTGTAGTTTCTGAAGGAACTGCTGGCTCTAGGAGGGAGACAAAAAGAAGTCAAATGTGGAAACATGTCATGCATTAATTTCTGAAATAAATGTAAACTCTTAACCAACCTGTCAACAGACAGTTGATTCAAGCGAGCAGTTGTTTCAAGAGCAGACAGTAAATCAGTGATTTCAAAACATTTGCATTTTGTGTACATGATGGTTTCTTTGTGTTCTACACATGAAGGTTGTTGATGTGGAGAGCAATGAATACGAGTTATTGGTTAGCTACTCCAGGGTCCTGAAGCTGTACATAGCTATGCAAAATAAAGAGCATTGGTTTTAACTGTGTTTTCTGCTTTGACAAGCCAATAAATGCAGTCTGTAGGATGATGCGGTGACATTTTAAATAGGAAATGTACCTATGTACATATCCTAGACATATCTCCTATATTAGCAGTCCTCACCAGAGTAGTAGCGTGTTTTATCTTCTGAACAATTCCATTGTGACCAAGGTACTGTAGGGAAAGCCAGAGAGGCAGTGCCCGTAGCTTCTCCACAGGGTGGCTGGAAGTTAAACCTGCTGCCAGAGACTGGGAGACACAATATAGAGATGCAGAGCAATGAGGGAGTTGCACAAATATAATTCCCAAGACGCCATTGGATCACCAAAAGATGTCGCAAAAGTGATCACAATATGCACTCTTTCAGTTTCTCTGAAAATGATGTCAACCCACCAGTGCAGGGTCTTCATGTCTGTAGAGGGTGACAGCAGTCACTGCCGGCAGTCCTAGCCATGGACCTGGTGTCAGTGTCATACTGTCACTTCTGGTGGCTGCCTGCAGACACATGAAAGACCAACACCGATACACAGAACTTAAAATAATTAACACTTACAAGAATGTCTCATACATTGGAGGCTGTGGGAAGTAGAGAATCAAGTGCTCTTATTTCTGTTGAGTTTCGAAGCTTTCACCTGTATCTTCAAAACAAATTAAAGGAACACTTTTAATCAGTGAAGAATCAAAACATTCAAACTTCTTGTAAGTAGTAAAAGGGGTTGTTCATCAGTTTCAAGTGTTAATGAACTCAACAACAGGTGCACTAGAGGGGCGACAACCTCCAAAGCTGACTGTTTTACTGTTTTACATTTGACTAGGGTCAGTCTCACTACTGGCAGCATGAGATGATAGCTGGATCCTATGGAGGTTACACAGGTAGTTCAAGACCTCCAACTGCCAGAAGATTTGCTGTGACACAGAAGGTGACCACGGCCAGAGTCTTAGAAAATGACCTTCAATAGATCAGGTTTGAATATCAAACAATCAGAAACAAAAGCATGACGGTGGCCTGAGGGCCCAATATCCTCTAGTTTGCCCTGTGCTCACTGCCTGGCAACATGGATCCTAATTGGCATTTACCATAGGACACAAGAACTGGAAGGTCCACCACTCTTTCACGCATTCTTTCATTCCTAACACATTACCCAGGCCACATCTGTATATTGAGCATGATTTCCTCCCATTGTGATCTGATGTGTTTTCCTTTCTCTTTTTTTTGGAGGAGCATGTTTTTTTCTTATACTGTGTACTATGACCACAGCCCATCTCAGATATGGATGGAAGTCAAAAAGATTGAGTTCATTACAATACTCGTTTTTTTTTCTTTTTCAGCCATCTGCTGTTGATTTGCTGCTGTGCCTGTGAGTCACTCTCCTACTGCAAGAACCAGTTGGCCAACTTTTAGCTCTCAAGACATATGTCCTCTCATTTGACTTTAGACTAATTTGATATCCAAAGGAGTTCATTATTGACTAAGAAGGCAAGGTACCCAGGAACCATGACTGCAAAACAAAACCAAATCCCCTCATGCAGGTCGTATGAGGTGATTTGTGCAGATGTGCTATGTTTGCTTTTACCAAGTGTGGTTCTGTGCATTATGACAAAAAACATCTCCACTTTGGTCTCGTCTGTCCAAAAGGCAGTTCTAGAAGTTTTGTGATTTGTTCAGATGCTGTTTTACAAACCTAACCCATACTGTCATGTTCTTTTTAGTGAGATGCTAAATGCTTTTTTTACTGACAATCCTTCCAAACAAGCCATTCTTGTTCTTCAAGTGTGCCTTCATTCTTGTAACTTTAAGCACTTCTCATGCTAACTGAAACCTGTAGACTCAGATGTAGCTGGTTTTATGGATGTGTTTTTTTGGTTTTTTTGTAGACATACCCTGACCTTGATGTGAATTTGCTAGAACATCCACTACAGGGAAAATCAGCATCTGTGTTTGAATGTTTTGCACTTGTGAATAATCGTTGTCACTGTAGCATTATATACTTCAAACTGTTTGGATTGTTGCTGCCCATCAGGCCAGGAAGGCCTGATGGGCAGCAACAATTGCTTCTCTAAGATCACTGCTACACACAGCTAAATGCTCCAGCCATGCAAACTGCCAAAACCTCTACTTTTATAGAGGTGGTCACACTTGGTGATAATCATTTAATCACGGCATTTGATTAGCAACATCAGGCTACTACTTATCTTATTTCATATAGAAGCAAGGATGTATTGGTTTTTCACACAGTTTCTTTATCTGACTAATAATAGAGCCTGGTAAGGAATCCGGTAAAATGTTTTTTTTTATTATGTCCTGATATGTAAAACCTCTGAATTTCAAAGGAGTGTGCTTTCCTTTTTAGAACTGTAGTATAACCCCATATTGGATAGATTTTAATATAAGTTTACCATGATAGAAGAGGTGACCTGACCCAGTGCTAGGGTCGCCAGATTAACCCTGAAAAAGAAAACACATAATCAGCTAACATTACAGCAGCAATGTAAATTTTAAAAAAAACTCAACTTTTTCTTCAAGAATTAGTGGCAAAGAGCTTGCAGAGTACTAGCATTGCAAACCAAGCTTTTGCTATAGTTGTACAGGTAAGAAAATGGATGAAGACAAGAGAGTTGGCTAGACATAATCGCATAATGCACAGCTAGATTTCTGGAACCGGTCTCCTGAAGAAGAGCTCAATTTTGTTGAAGTTGTCTTAGGTGAGAGGCAGCAGGCAGGGGTGGGAGGACTTTGGTTTGGTTAGGCCACGAAAATAGGCTTTCAGTCTGCCTCAAAGCAATTCTGGCAAACCATCAGGGGGAAGTGTTGCTCTACTCACCTGTCTATTTTTTGCGAATGACGTGATTCTGTTAGCCTCACTAGGCAAAGACTGGAGAACCTCCAAGTCTAAGGCCATGGTTCTCAGCTGGAAAAAGGATGGAGTACCCTGTCTGTGTTTTGGGACTTTATTCAAGCGTAAGGAGGGAGTTGAGTGAGAGACTGAAAGATAACAGAATTGTACTGATCGACTATGGTGAAGAGTGAGCTGAATGTGAAAGTGAAGATGTCAATTCACTGGTTGAGCAACTCTCTTCCCTCTGATATGTCCTTGAGCTCTGGGTATTGACTAAAATGATGATATTGCAAATACGAGAAGTGGAAATTGGTTTTCTCAGAAATGTAGTTGAGCTCTCCCTTGGAGAAAGGGCTAGTTATAAAGAGTTCGTCCATTGAGATGGGGCTTAGAGTGTGCAGAGTGTGAAGAATAGAAATATTTTCCTGCTATTATTTGCTGCTATTAGTATAATCATCATTACCATTTCATGATTGAGAGTGATGTTGCATTCAGATGCATTCAGATGTTCAAATATATTGGTATTATATAAGTCTTTATTATAGGTCCAAGAAGAACCACTTTAAACTGTGGAGTTGAATCTATAATTTTAGATGTTTTTAATGCTTCTATGATTTCAGTGTTTCTGTGTAGGGGGCAGAGACAGGAAAATACACTCTGTGCCAAAATGAGACAGGAAACACTTCTGCAAGGCTTGCAGAAGTGAAACTGAAAGCAGAGTGAGTGCAAGTTAAGAGCAGGGTGTTTTATTATGCATTTGTCTTTGATTTAAGCCTTAAGTAGTTGTGTTAGATTGAAACAGTTGTTTTATATATTTTACATAGAAGTTAAGATCATTACACATAGGATGGCCTTAGCCTGGTTGCTTAAGCTGAGGTCAATTAAGGTGCAGCGTGTATGTGCAGACATACACACATACAGATACATATAGTAAGAGAGGTCACGACACGTCGCACGCAGTACACAGCACGCACGCACGCCCCATGCGTGCACACACACACAGACTCATTTAGTAGGTAAGAGTTTATAACTGCAAAGTTTGGGTGCGTACGTGGTAGTCCAGGAAGTACACCAGATGTCCCAGAAGATAAGCGACAGCGAAGGCGGGCTGAGAGGAAGCACCTGGCGTCGACCCGAAGAAGATGTTTGTTTTAGACTATGTTAAGAGTCGTTGTGGTTTTGAGTTGACGTATGCTGTATTAAATCTGCCTAGCAACAGAAAAGGGGGCTGTACTATCTTAACCCTATAAAACCGTTGTCTGAATATGGTAAAGCAGTTCAATACTGATTGGGTTGTTGAACTCACACATGTGTTCATTAAAATGCCGTCTAATTGCACACGCCTGGATCTGTGCTTATTTATGGATTCCTCTCTCAACATTTTTGAACCTTAACATTTGGGGGCATCGTTCCGGTGAGAGAGAGGGAATTTTGGTGTAGATGGAGAGATCCGGGGTCCGTGGTAATTGGACGGGCAGACGGTAATCAGTGGTGAAAGTGAGCAGGCATTCCCCGGGGCATTTAAAGGTAAGACACTGCCTGTTGAAATATATTTCCAAAAGGTGCCACATTGGGCATGTCAAATTAAAAGCCTGGTCACTGAAATTACTGGTGAGTGTCTGTTTTGATTTTGGTGATAATGAAAGTAAGAAAGTACAGTACTGAGAAACTTAAGAACGGTTGGAGCCGTCGAGAGAATTAAAGCAGTTGGAGCTGCTAATTTAGTGTGATAGGGAATTTGGTCATTGTGTGGGTTGGAGCCCCATTGGTTATGCAACCCTTAAGAAGTTTCTCGGAGGTGACGCTCCCTGCTGGATAGAGAAATCTATCCTTCACCTAGCGGCGACCAGGGATAGTTTCGGGCAACATTCGAGGAGGACTTGGGAATCTCCAAAACTGTTGAGGGTTGTCCTTAATCTTAATCCTGGTTCGGATGTAGATTGTTGTTTCAAATTATTCTAAATTCTTCTAGAACGACAGCGGCGTCTGTTAAGAAGCGCATTTTCTCGGAGGTAACGCTCCCTCCTGGATAAAGACGTTTGTC
Organism: Oreochromis aureus; assembly: GCF_013358895.1. Lineage (NCBI taxonomy): Eukaryota > Metazoa > Chordata > Actinopteri > Cichliformes > Cichlidae > Oreochromis > Oreochromis aureus. The sequence goes on along the minus strand of NC_052945.1, from coordinate 34,462,349 downwards.
CTTGACCTAGCGGCGACTAAGGGTTAGTACGGTACGACAAACCGGGGAGAACTGGGGAACCTCCAAAATTGCTAGAGGTTGGAGCCTCTATTTTGCGCTTTTTTGGCTACCTGTAAATTAAGTTAGGGCTAGAAATGTGGACGGAACGGTTGGAGCTGCTCCGGTGAATTGGTCACAAAAAAGTCAGGGACTTTATCGGTTGGAGCCGTTATGGTTAAATTTATCGAAATTGGTAGGAGCTAAGAGGCCTAAATCTGTGCAGTTGTAATTAATAAGACGTCTGTAATATAAAATATGAGATCTATGAGTAAGATCAGTCTCTGTGTCAGCAATGCACAGCCGGATGTGCACTGATGGTGTGTGTACATTCAAATGAGGAGCGGTGACGCGCAGAGAGGGTGGTTTCAGTTTCGAGAGTATTGAGCTTTATAACTATTGTTTGCCAATATTGCTAAATGCCTGTAATTAAGAGGCTGGTTTTGCTTATTTCGAGAGTATAAATACAGTTTGAATATAGTAGTGTGGATGTATAGTAATTGACTGAATTGTGAGAGCTGTATATATCTTGAGCCATAAATGCTGGTGTGTTTTATTTTTTCAGTTATGTGTGTGGTGAGAAGCTGTGAGAATGATGAGAGGTTTCAGTTTCTTTTTCTTTTGACTTGCTCTTTCTGATTATGGAAGGCATGTCCAAAATACGCATAGGAAAGTGTATTTTAAGTGATTTTAACTGTGTGAATGCTGTCAGTATTTGATTTGAGTGACTCTGCGTGATTTGTCTGAGTGAGAGAAAAGGCAGGGTGTGTGAGACGATTCATGGCGTCTGAAAGAGGTTAGAACGTTAAAAAAGTGTGTATGAAATAAAGGAGTGTGAAATATATTTCTTTTGTGAGGTAAAATAGGATGTTGAAAGTTTGAAAGTGTTTTAATTCAAGAAACGCATGAGTGATGTTATGAGAGGTTGAGTTTATTTTTCTGATTGAAAACATATAAGTGTATACGCTACAAACTGACCTAAAGAAGGGTGAAGGGTGATGTGTGTGGAGAAGTGTTAGTTGTCCTGATGTTTGAAAGAGCTCTATTTAAATGTGTGTGAGTGAAATGAAGGTGTATTGTTTTTAAATCAAGATTTAGGAGAATTACTGATTGTTTGTAGACTGTGAAATTCAAAGGGAGACAGAGGCTGCAGCAACAGGAAGTGTGTGTGTGGGACAGGAAACGCATGCCCATAAATGGTAACTGAGTGTGTAAAGAGAGAACACAGAGAGACAGATGAGTTAAACTCGAGGCAGATGAAGCAAATGCAGGTTTTAAGATAAAAATGAATATGATACTAATTCTATGCGTTAGTGTGCCAATACAGGTGGACTTCTCTCAACATTGGAACCTTGAGTGCAGCGGCATAACAATAGATTAACAGAATTGGGAGAAAATAAGCCAGTCTTTGGCTCGAAATTGTGCGGCTTGATCTCTCACTTTGTCCCTGAAACTGAGAAGAAACCCAAAGGACAGTCAAGGACAGTCAATTTCCTGATGAAGACCGACAGAACACCGTGGACTTGAAGAATTAACTGAAGCTAAAAGCAGTGCAAGCGAAAGCAGTAACACTGACGACCACTGATGAGTCCAGCAGTATGAAAGATGCAACATGCATGCTGGTGAAGAACAGTGTGATGTGTCTGCTTGAAGGCACTGACTCTCATATTTGCTATGCTTGGAGCAATCTTGGAAGAGAAGACTGAAAGGATGAATGGAGAAGAAAACAGAGCAAATGAAAATAAGACTAAAGGCACTGAATGTGATATTTTGCCATGCTGGAACTTAACCTAAAAGAAAGACTGTAAAGGAACAGAGAAGAAACAGACTGTGTTTGCTGGAGCTTTGAAGCCCGAATAGGACACTGGGAATGAAAAAGGACCAGTGAGAGATGAACCTGGACGAGTTAGACTGCGAGAATATAGGATATGATTGGATTAAAATTGAAGCCGGAACTCATGATTGTTTAGGGATGTCCACCACATCACAACAAAGAGGTAAACAATACAAAAGGTAAAAATAAGGAAAGACAATAACTGACAACTATATTAATGAATAGAAAACACACATACACAAGTTGTTACATGTGAGATCATTTTTGAAATGGATCAGAAGTGAGATAGTTTGAATCTAAAGCTCAGTGAAAAAATGCATGAAGTAAAACTGATTATAATTTAAGATGCAATGAAGAAACAGCTTACATGTAGTGTACATTAACATGAATACATAGAAATGCAACGAAGAACTCAATGAATTAATTCAAGGAAGAAGCAGCTTACATTCAATTAATGTAGATTGCAAGGAAGAACACGCTTACATGCATGGCATAATTGGTATTTCTGACCAGAGATAGAGAAATGGGTCATTTAACCACTTGTGGTAATAATGAAAATGTCTTAGTTTTGTTATTTTCAGGAGTAAAGCAGACTTGGACCAACTCTCCAGATCCAGCAGTCGGAAGGAAAATTGTAGGTTGACATCAATGGATAGGTTAAGGCAAGTTTTTGGTTGAATTGTTCACAGCGTGATGTGTCTATGAACCTGAAAAGCAAGCCCTAGCTCCTGGCTGAAGACTAGGAGTGCTTTATTTAAGGTGGGAAATTAAAGTTTGGGTTAGCAATTCGGGGAAAAAAGAAAACTGACTGCTTAACTGGAGAATTGGGAAGTGTCTGGGAGACTGTGAAGCCATAGATGCAAAAATAACACATACACATACACATACAAACAGAGAATGCATTAACCTTACAGAGACAAGCTCATGAAGATTAATGAACAGATATTGAATAAACCTGGCTAAGAACACGAGCATACGCAATGAAGATCAGCTTGCTACTTGTATGAGTGATAGAATGGTGTGAATGTTTAATAAAATAGACTTAAAGCTTGAAGTTGAAGTTGACTCAGAGGAGTTATATGACAGGGGAGTGAGTTATGGAAATTAACAGAAGAAAAGTGATTAAAGCAGTTTTAAAAGAGTGACTTAGGAGTGCTCTCGTACTGAGTGATTAAAACCAGTGATTAGTATAGAGAGAAAATGAAAATAATTCAATAATGTGATAAGGTTTAAACATGTATTTCTCTTGTCAAGTTGGCTGTGGAGCTGCGAGTCACTATGTAAATTAGCTCGAGTGAGTGACGACAGAGGAGCTTCCTGTGTGTGTGATTGAGGCCTTAAGGAAGGGAAGCAAAATAGACTGTTCAGAGGTGCAGATTTGGACAAGAAATTTATAATTTAGTGTTGACACATTGTTATAACGTGTTTATATTTTAGGCTGAATCTAAGTATGGTGAAGTGTCAAAGGAGACATGGTTGTGTGTAAAATGGTGCAGCTTTTGACAAGGTTTTCAGTGCGTTGAATGGGTGAAATTTAAGATTGTTTAAGATTTTTTGGGGCTGTTGTTTTTCATTTTAATAGAGGGAGTTTTGATAAACTTGGACATGTCTAAAAGGGCCCATAGTTTTAGTAACAGTGCACTTAGAAAAGAAAAAAAGAAAAACCTGTCAGGTGATTTTGTTTTGTACTTTGATGAGCTAATAATCAGCTCTCTTTTTTTTCATTTTTGTTCTAAGCAGGCCTGGAAGAGAGTGAACTGACGGCGCTGACAAAATTACCAAGTACGAAAATCAGGTGGGCTTTACAGATTATAATTGATTACAATCAGAGACTGATTGGCGGCGAGTCTCTGTCTAAAAAAGGATTGTAGCGAGTCAATCCAGTCAAAAGTATAGAGAACTATTTTCCTGAAAAGGAAAACGAAATAAAACAAATGATTGAGCTCATTTTGCTGATGTGGAGCATCTGATGACGTGCGCAGAAGGCTGCAGTATCAGCAAAAATATCATGTGTGGATGCGTGTGAGTGAATGTGACTGACTGGACCAAGGGGGGAAATAAATAAAAGGTTGACAAACAGGAGGAGTGGAAGACTTAATTCTGGGGATGCTGATGTTTCTTTGAGTGAATTTCTGTTTTATTGATTTGGGTTAGACCATGTTATTACATTATAAAATGCTAAATGCTAAAAGGGAAACATTTTTGATATAACTCAAGTTACCATTAACTGAGGTAACACATGATTAATAACTGTTCTGTTTAAGTTTATTTTTTGTCATGACACAGACTGGATCATAAAGGGGGAGTATGAAAGGTAACGTACAGGTTTTGTTTCCAGGAAGTTCCAAGGATCCAGACTTTGCATGGAGCAACGAGTTTGAGAAGATTTGACATAATAATTAAATTGATTTTGTTCCTTAAACACAGGTTTTTAGGGCTGGAGCAAAAATACCGGAGAAGAGGATTGCTGAGCTCCTCTGAGAAATGATATGACTAACCTTTTTTCCCTTGTTAATTTGTTAAGCTTGGGTAAAGCATGTTGAGTTTTTTGCCACATGAGATGTGTCAAAAAAGAGATGGGTTTAAGATTTAATTTGTTTAATTTGAAATGGGTTGTAGGATCATTGATTTTAGTGGGGTTTGGTTTGATAATTTAGAGATGGCAAAATTCTTTAAATTCTTTAAAGAAAGGATTAAAATGAACTGAATTCGGTTTAGAAGATAAATTGCTGGTGTTAATAAGAAGTTGTACACCAAACTTAAAGGGAAACTGTGGGAATAATAATAATGGGGAAGATTAGTGAAGACTTTATGGGTAGAAAATGGGTGATTTCTTTTTGATGTTTAGGATAAGCTGTTATAATGTAGGCTTTAGAAACAGATAGTAAATAGATTTATTTCTGGGGTAGAGGAGAGCTTTTTATGAGGATGTTAAAAGTCTCGCTGACTCAAATGAATAATATTGGAGATTAAATATGTAGAAATGATTTTTTCTTACACATTGCAATCGTGCTCATTAACAGAGTTGATGTTCGGTCCAGTTAAGGTCATAAGCTTCGATGAGCGTTATGTCTCAGTCGATATATTGTAGGGGACTTGGAGCAACAGAAGGATAAACAGCATTCACGCTTACAAACACATAGGGTTTAAACATAGGTGAGGCCCAGGGCCTGAAATTCCTTTAGCTTTTAACTGAATAGGAGTTTGGTTGTGACTAAATTGGGTGACATGTAAAATATTGAGATAACACATGCAGCTCTAAATTAGTCTGATTATATAAAATGCAGTTACAAAATAACAAATGCTTGTTGAAGTGACCAAGTTTTTGTTTAAAACAGAAGCAAAGGGAGAAAGCTTATATATTTTGGTTAAGTCTGATAAAGTATAAATTAGAATGTATCATAACATTAAGAGCAGCAAAAATGAAATAAAATGGTATACCAAAACAGGTTATAACACAGGAAATGTGAGTTTTAAAATGAAGTTAGTGTCAACACACAGAAGTTGTTCTTAGGGAGCTTTTAGCTATGATGAAATTTACTTAGGAGCCATTAATAAGGTGCTTACACTTAGTGATTAAAGTGGTTGTTTTTTCTTTGATCCTTTAGTAGAATAAGCAGTTTTCTTGTGATAGGTGACTTTAGATGAGAGGCCCTTGCAGCAGCGACAGTTTGTGCACAGGATGTTGATAATCAGATAAGGAGCAACAGGAAGCACATGCAGAGACGTGCTTCCTTTGATCCTCTTAAAGGCAGTGCTTTTAAGAGTTTTACAAATGCTGAGTACGGTTGAATGAGATATAAAAATAAAAGTCAAAAACCAAATACGAAATTAGGTTCATGTTTTGAGTAATATTAGGTTGAATCAGGTTTGAATAAAGAGAGCAATTGAGGGACATAAGGTAGGAAAGCCGTAGTAGGGAGAAAGCTGTTTTGTTTCCTTTGCAGGCTTCCTGATTTCCACTAGAGAGGGACCCAGAACAGGGACAGACCACTGGAGATTCACAAGTGTAAGGGGTCTCTCACCGGGTATGAGTGGGTTCAGGGGTGAGGGAGGAGTGCTGATTGAGCTCTGCTTGCACTCTTATTCTCTCCTGCCCCTGATCAACTTTAGGCTCGCTGATACTTTGGTGTGATTAACCTCAAGCATGAGTGTTCTCAAGTGGGAGCGGGCCTTTTATAACTAAGACCACCTAGATGACAGGAGGTTGTCTGATTTGTTAAGTCACAGGATGACTAGAGAGGGTCAGAGCTAAGAATAGTGATCCTAATGTCCATGACGTCAGGGGTGGACAGGGAAGCAGCTGAATGGGCCAAGGAGTGACCCAACATAATGTATGGCGACCTCTGGTGGTCCAGAGGTCGAGTGTGCAGAGTGTGAAGAATAGAAATATTTTCCTGCTATTATTTGCTGCTATTAGTATAATCATCATTACCATTTCATGATTGAGAGTGATGTTGCATTCAGATGCATTCAGATGTTCAAATATATTGGTATTATATAAGTCTTTATTATAGGTCCAAGAAGAACCACTTTAAACTGTGGAGTTGAATCTATAATTTTAGATGTTTTTAATGCTTCTATGATTTCAGTGTTTCTGTGTAGGGGGCAGAGACAGGAAAATACACTCTGTGCCAAAATGAGACAGGAAACACTTCTGCAAGGCTTGCAGAAGTGAAACTGAAAGCAGAGTGAGTGCAAGTTAAGAGCAGGGTGTTTTATTATGCATTTATCTTTGATTTAAGCCTTAAGTAGTTGTGTTAGATTGAAACAGTTGTTTTATATATTTTACATAGAAGTTAAGATCATTACACATAGGATGGCCTTAGCCTGGTTGCTTAAGCTGAGGTCAATTAAGGTGCAGCGTGTATGTGCAGACATACACACATACAGATACATATAGTAAGAGAGGTCACGACACGTACGCAGTACACAGCACGCACGCGCCCCCGCACGTGCACACACACACAGACTCATTTAGTAGGTAAGAGTTTATAACTGCAAAGTTTGGGTGCGTACGTGGTAGTCCAGGAAGTACACCAGATGTCCCAGAAGATAAGCGACAGCGAAGGCGGGCTGAGAGGAAGCACCTGGCGTCGACCCGAAGAAGATGTTTGTTTTAGACTATGTTAAGAGTCGTTGTGGTTTTGAGTTGACGTATGCTGTATTAAATCTGCCTAGCAACAGAAAAGGGGGCTGTACTATCTTAACCCTATAAAACCGTTGTCTGAATATGGTAAAGCAGTTCAATACTGATTGGGTTGTTGAACTCACACATGTGTTCATTAAAATGCCGTCTAATTGCACACGCCTGGATCTGTGCTTGTTCATGGATTCCTCTCTCAACATTTTTGAACCTTAACAAGAGCAAGGAGCAATTGGGGTGATTTGAACATATGACTGGGACGGTTCACTGATGTGAAATGTTGCACACATGTCCATGAAGGTTCTCAGTCATCCAGGTCATGGTAGTCTATGCCCAGACTCAGGTCTGAGCATATCTGATTAGACTGCTGCCTCAACAATAACCCACATAACCTGACAGAGTTTACGGATTGATCCAAACAAATTGGCTTCTTTTTCAGCCACTTGGCAGGAACCAACTATCAACTTACAAGCCATCATAATATCACAGAAGCTGGGTCATCGAAAATGTACTTTGCATAAATATAAAATCAGTCTAAACATTCCTTTGAAATTGTTTTGTTTTTGCAATCAATCTATTTTGGAGGTTGACAGAAGCTACCCACCCCTCGACATGAAGCCACAAGTTGTACTGATCACACAGTTCCTTCAGTCGACCTAACTTGTCTGTGTGGCCTGCTCCAGGGGTACCTGAAAAATAAAAATAATGGATAAGCGGAAGAGAATGGATGGTTGGATGAATGGAAATATACCAAAAACATATAAGTCACTGAAGTTCATATTCAAAATGCAGAGTATTCTCTGTATTCTGAACTGCTGTTCTACCAACATATGGATCATCTTTAACTCTTTAAGCACAGACATATATAAAGTGCAATGTTTAAACTGTGGCTGTCCTTTACCTGCATTGGCAATCAGCAACAAAGGAAGCTTCCCTGCATTTATGTCCTCTTTGATGAGTTTTTCCAACAGGGCAACATCCTGACAATGACAAAAAGGATCCATGTCAGGTAGTTTTTATCTAAACTACCTAACAGATAGGTTTATGTGTTTTTCTAATCTGTGTTCTCCTACCATTTGGTGTTGGGATCCAAAGAGGGTGTTGCATGGCACTGTGCACAAACTGGAGAGAGGCAGGCCAAGCTAATGATACAAACACTGGCATGAAAATCACTATCTATTAAGTATTCAACTGGATGAAGTACAAGAGATCCTATATAATGGTAATACTGTCCTTCAACCCCCACCCCCCCGAAAAACCAAAGGAAAAACGAAGGAAAAAGTCTGAAGTGTATAAGTTGCAATATTATTATTTCAGGTTTGATTTAAAAAAAAAAGTGGAGTCAAAGGATAAAAGCAGTGTCATCTCTGGTGCCTTTCCCCTCAAAGCAATCATGCTAGGTAAACACATGTTTGTGCTGGAAGGTAACTCTGTTTTTAAAATTAGTTGGTAGTGTATAATTGGATCTGCCATTACCGTGACTACCGAGGTGTATTGCTATAAAGTATTTACACACGCCTTTTTTAAAAACATATTCATGAGCTCATGTGTCCCAGCCATCCTACCTGGCTGCACAGATGCTGTCCGAGCCCAGACCTGCAGGAGGCACCTTGATAGATGACTGGCTGCCTGGTGTTTAGGACCACATAACCCTCAGTGGCATATTCTTCATAGCGAGCATTGATAACCAGCCGACACACTTTTACAAGGCCATCCCTGTCATCCTCATGAAAGCAGGTAGACCCATTCTCATACCTGAGGAACAGATGAGCAGCATGGATGGTTGGATGGTGCAAAAGGATTAAAATAATAGTCCAAATAAGCAAATTTCATTATTAGAAATATTTCTGTTGTTTTGATTCAGCAGTGTGACCATCATTGACATGGAGGAAAAAACATTTAATAGGGGTGCAGGGTTTTACATTTTCACAACAGACTGTGAAAAGGATAATTAGGGGTGTTTGCAATGCCTGGAGATGTTTAGAAGAGAGGGTAGTGAACTTTCTGAACAGATTGTTTAACACAAGTGTACTAGTAGTAGTAGTAGCATTTGATTGTACAATCTTGCATAATGACAGTAATGTATCTCATCTTCCAAGGGCAATGGTGATGGGCAGAGCTGTAGCAGTTACAGAGGGATAAAGCTGATGTGCCATATTATGACACTATGAGAAAGACTTGATAAAGCCATGTTAGGATGAGAGGTGAAGCAAGCATTGCACTAGAGATGCAATCTTTGCTTTGAGAGTGTTCATTTAGAAATATAGAAAAGGTCGTAAAGAGATGGAGATGAGTGAAGAACTGTTAAAAATTAGATGCTAAATATAACTGTAGTATATTAGGACTCGGTTCTATATTGGCATATTTTTAAGATTTTATTTAAAAAAATAGCAAACTCATTTGCATGAAGAGGGGAGCTAGAAAGGCGGCCTCCAAAACGTAATGTAGAGGTGCCCCTGGTGCCCTCCTCATCAGGCCTTGCAAAATCAAAACTTGCTTTGTAGAAACAATATCAATTCAAACAATACTTCCTATTCTTCTGTAAATATTTGATGAAGTCTGTAGTGAAAATGAATATGTCCTGTTATCATTAGTCTGAAGAAGTCATCAAGTTATCATGTTTCTAGACCTCATTTTTAGAAATCTTTTAATAATTAAGACAAGACGCCATATGGCATGTGTATGATGGTGATTTCCACACTGTCACCAGTGATTTCCACAGACGCACAGTTGCAGGGTCATACCTGAAGAGCCTGCAGAGCCACAGGGTGGTGTCAGACTGGATCCGAGTGGTTAGCTTTCGCAGTTGCTCTTTGTCCATCATTGAGATGTAGGCTGCCAGGCTGTGACCCAGCAACGCCATCTGACCGTGCTCACCCACATTCTGCATCCTGCTGGACACAGCACTTTCTAATGAGCACCGTTCTATCATTGCCTTTTCTGATCAGCCTTGTGCGGACTATTATTGTGAATTGGCGGTATGTAAATAAAACTGACTTACTTCTGACTGGGTTTATCTTCTTCGTCCTCCTCTTCATGAATTAGGTTATGAACCAGGCGCAGTATAGTGGCAACATCCTGACCACTGTACAGTAGACATGAAGAACACTTCATATGAAATGTACTGTAATGTACTGAAGTGAGTGGAGCTAAATCTAAAGCTCCAACAACAAAGCTTTCCCTGTCAGCTTCTCTCTATCCCTGCCTTTGGATTCACTTTGAAACTTGTTGAGTAGTAGGACCTATCTTCGCCTATTCAGAAAATATTCCTCCGTCTCTTGTTTCCAGTGCTGATTCACTGATATCACTGGTATCAGTTCAGTGACTTAAAAGAAAAAAATAGGATGCACAAGGTTGAATGTATTTTTTCTCTAATCCACACAGAATCAACACTGATAAATGGAGTGCATCTGGAAAGTATTCCCAGTGCTTAATTTGTTCTACATTTAACCACGCTACCACCTTTCTCTAAAATGGATTACATGTTTTCCCTACACAAAGGATGTCTCTGTACATTCCTGCATTGTTCCTGCTGCCTAAAAAATATCCCCACAGCATGATGCTGGCACCACCATGCTTCGCTGTAGGGTTGGTATTGGCAAAGTGACGAGCAGTGCCTGGTTTCCTCCAGTCAGGCTGTCATGTGCATTTTACTGAGGCTTGGCTTCTGTCTGGCTTCTCTACCATACAGACCTGACTGGCAGCAGAAATGGCTATCCTTCTGGAAGGTTCTCTTTTCTCCACAGAGCAATGCTGGAGCTCTGTCAGACGTCCAGCTGTAGGAAGAGTCCTGCTGGTTCCAAACTCTTTCTGGAGACCACTGTGCTCATTAGGGCCTTTAATACTGCAGTGTAGCCTTTCCCAGAACTGTGCTTTGATACAACCCTGTCTTAGAGGTCCTCAGACAACTCATTGGACTTTATGGCTCGGTTTGTGCTCTGATATGGGACCTGATACTGACAGGTGTGTGCTTTTCCAAATCATGCCCACTTAACTGAATTTATCACAGGTGGATTTGAATCAAGTTGTAGAGATGTCATGACAAAGGCGGTGAATATTTATATGTTTTTTTGTTTGTTTTTTTAAGAAATTTGCAATAATTTGAAGCATTTTTTTCACATTTTTTGTCATTACGAGTAGAAGTTTGAATTTAAAGATTACATTACTACATTTTAATACATTTCATAAGGGTAACACGACAAAATGTGGAACAAGTGAAACACTGTAAATTCTTAACAGACACACTACTGTAAAAAAAAGAGGATTCCATGTCCTTTCTCTCACATTAACAAGACAATCAGAATTTACTTCTGTATATCACAACTACCAAGAAAACAATAAGCTTTAATAAACTTCAACCTGAACTGCCTGTGTGTGAATATGAGTGTATGTGTTTTTGTGATATAAATGTGTGTGTCTTACTCTCCCTGAAGGGGTCCAGGGATGCAGCTTCTGCTGAAATGCTGTCTCTCTGTTGCTGCCTCTGGCTCTCTAAACAAACAAGCAGATTTTCCAAAGCGTTACTTAGTTTTCAGTGTTGTAATATTCTGCCCTGCAGTTGTATGGAACGCGTCTGTACTCTGCATCTTAAAAATAAAGGTCATTCAGATATGAAGTCGTTTTATGTCTTTTATTATGGCATTAAATTTCAGTACAAACACAAGTTTTAGTGCAGCAGCAGGTTTGTGTAAGTACAGTCATCATTGTACAGCTCAACATTATGATGAGTTTCCAATGTCCACAATTAAACTTTAAAACCCAAAACAAGAATCTACCAATATAATACCAATTACTCAGACTTGTATGTTGCGGTCCCATAATGCATTGCATTGGTGAGGTCTCAATCAACTCAATTAATAAGAATTGCTTGGTAGTTTGCTGATATTATTTTCTAGCTGCAGTGTGATGACCTCTTACCTCTGTTCCTCTCCCAGGAACCTCATGGCTTCACTCAGATTTTTTCCCACTTGATCCAACGTGGAGTCCACCATATTCTTTGATATGTGAGTGCTCGCTGAAAGAGATTTAAAAACACTGACATTTTATATATATCATCATTTCGGTTTCAATTTTACTTGTGTGAAAAATTTCATTCACTGAACGTGCACATATACATTCAAGCACACTGATTTTCTGCAGTTTGTACAACATGGTTTCAATAAATTGCTGCATCTAAGCAAAATATAAAAGAAGTACTTTATGTCAAATAGATAAATGACCTATTCTACTAAAGCTCACTGTTAGAAACACACAAATTGTAAATTGAAACTGGGATTGGGTTCAAATTGAAAAGTTTGAAAAGAAACATGCAAAGACTGGGATGGGGATTGTTCCAGCCATTTGATAGCACTACCAGTAGTGTAGTGTAATGTAAACCACAGTGGAAACTTTTATAAAGTTCAAAAATATCCTAACACATTTACACTATTTACATACTACCTCACAGCTGATAGTAATGACAGAATCTAATAAATTACACATGTATTCCTGGGTTTCATTTTCATGTCTCTGACAGAAGACCTAAAATACTTTAGATTCCACATGTGCAGCATTACAGAGATTACAAATGCAACAAATAGCTACTGTGATTCTTTATTAATCTTGTCATTACCTTCTTGATTAATGAATTATTTAATTCTATTAAATATTAAGAAACACTGAAAAATGCTGCCCGATAGCTCATAGTAACATATTGTGATAGCTTCTCTAATTAAGCCAACAGCCACTTCACTAACACTTGTAAATAAGAGATATCTATTGTTATACAGTACATACATAACAGATGAATAATACGGGGGTTACAATCCAACGTACTGTATACACATCATTATATGCAAATTCATCTCGTCTCTGTAACACAAAAACCACATATATATATATATATAGGTATAGCAAGGACCGTAAGATTTGAGAAAAAGACTTTCATTTTTTTTAATCACAAAGTGAAAATATGTTTGAAGCACAGACTTTCAGCTTTCATTCAATAGGTAGCAATTACAGACACGTTTATACACAGTTTCTCATTGGACATTGTCAGTCATTGGATAACGGACTGACAAACAGATCAATAATGAGGTGAGGCCCATTCTCTTTTATTCCATGACAGATTAACCAGAGTTTAATCCAGCTACTGAATATTTGGCAGCTGTTCAATGTAACTCTATCAGGTTCTGTACTTGACAGGCTTACATTTCATTGGTAAAATACAGTAGAGCATTCAAATGTGTGTGGACTATCTGCACTTCACTGTGTTTACTCTGCACAGCTGCTGCACAAAAACATTTAACACATTTTTATGTGCCTAATGTTTGAAACATTACTGCAGAGATGGAGATGAAGTTCTTAGAGTAGGATTAAAGGTGTGCCTACATCAAACACCGACATTAATATGATAATAATGTCATATTTTTCAAATATATTACCAGTATATATAAAACTGCTAATTGTGACCTAAATACCAAAGAGAAATATACTGTCTATTAAGTCATCTTCTCCCAGTCAGATACGTCAGAAACACCTCACTTAGCAGTCAGCCAGGATGCATCACATTCAGATGCCCAAACTACCTCAGCCGTGGTTAAGATGCAGCAGGTGGTGTTCTGATCCCACTTCACTTATCTGAAGACAGCCAGACAGTCCCTTTTGGAGAAAGCTCATTTATACCACTTGTATCCATGATCTCATTCTTTTGGCCATGGCTAGTGGCCACAGGTGAAGATACTTAGGTAAAGTAGCACAATCACATCTAGGCAACTCACCCCGAATCAATTTGTCACGAGAGACCCTGTCAGGTGCATTGTACCACGAAAACACAGCTACTGAAATCACTCGGGTATATGAGGAAATGCTCCACAAAGGGGACTTTTTACAGTATAAGAAAACAAGAGAATGTTTGAATATTGTGCATTGTTACATTATTGTGTTCAATAAAAAAAAAAAAAAAAATCACAAAAATAATTAATTATCAATAAACATAGAAGCATAGAAAGCTCTAGATCAAATCAATATTTGCTGTACACACTTTTGCATTCTGTTTGAATTAAGTTTTGACTTGTATAATAACAATTTTATTTTATACTAATAAAATGGAGTGTTATTACTGTATTAGAACATAGTATAGCTTAAAATAAAATTTAAAAAAAAGTTTCTATCTGCTCTGACAGGCGCACTGCTGCTGTCCTGTTGGGGGAGGAGTTTCGTAGATGTCACATCAGGCTGCTGTCCCTTCCTGGCCTGACAGCAAAGCAGTGCCACCAGCTGCCATAACCCCAGGACACCTTAGTGTACATTATGGCGAGGGCTGCTCTATAGGCCCCCTTAGAAAAACAGGTTTGGTAGAGGTTCCACACAGCAGACGGCGAGCGGACAGCGCATAGGAGCAGTGCGTCCGCGCGGGCACGCGGAGCTTGCAGGACACAGACAGACACGAGCAAGCGCGCCCACCCCCTTCACACACAGCACGGATCGAGCTCTCTTTCCTCACTTACCTTCACTACTCAGGTTACAGGCTGGCCGACTGTGCACCCCGCACAAACGAATGCAGAAAATCTGTAGCTATGTCACGCCGTAGTGTACGGTCTGGAGGGCTGCGTGCTGAAATGTTGAACTGGACACGTATTTACCGCTCCGACTTCTTTTAGTTTCCTGCAGACTGAACCGGAGAGTTTACTTCCTGGACCTGACGTGCGACGTGCCTTCGTTCCACGCTGGCAACGCTGACGTCACGTTTTTGTCACAGGACTGTACAGGTGGCATTTTATTTTAATTATTTTTTTTATTTCTCTTTTAAGGAACACAAGAATAAAACACTAAAATTACAAATAAATAACTAAACAAAAATACAAAGCGTGTTCAATCGCAGACTACTCCGTTGGGGGGGGGGACATGTTTTTTTAACGAGAAAAAAAGTGATCCAAAAAGAGTAAAAAAATTAATTTAACGGGAACGAGTAAATAAAATTAATATTTTAACTTTTTTTCTTGGAAATTATCACATGGTCACTGTATCTAATGGCAAAGAAACAATGTTATAGCTATAAGCGCCAAACAAATCAATAAATGGAACAAGTTTGTTTCTGTTTTTCTTTTGTTTTTGTATTAAGTCCATATGTTTGAGTCTGCGCCTGTTTTATTTAGATGCTCTCTTGTCTCTGATACTTTGTTTAGTTCTACCTCTCTGTCTCTTCACCTGTGATTTTGCTCACCTGTCTTGTTCTCCCAGCGGTCTCCACTTCGCCTAATTACCCCTCGTTTGTGTCTACATAGTCCCTGTCTCCTCTTGCCTTCCCCCAGTGGCTCCCTGGGCCAGTGTTTCCAGCCTTAGTGTGCTAAGTTTTAGGTTTCAGTAGTGATGGGTAGATGAGACCTCGTGAAGCGTTTCAGCACATTCCCCAAACTGTATCGATACTGTGTCGACACAGTGTTGCTGTTTTGCTCCATACTGACACCTGCTGGAACTTAAATATCATTGCAGGCAACTGACTTGAGACTCACAACAGACACTGATTCAATGACCTAGTCATACTTGTACACTGTAAGGTATTGTACTTTCCATGGAATCATTTTATATCTTTTATATTGCAGATATTGTAGACATCTTTAAAATATATTGTGAATGACCTCTCCAAAAGTTGAATCTGTTCATCTGGACGTGGCGTTTTGTGGGAGAAACGTTTAAGTCACTCATCCAAGTGACTTCTTCAGTCTCAGCTGACTGCAGGTTTCCCAAACCTTATAAACAGGACATTTGCATAATGACTGAAACCAGCCCACTGAAGGAACAATGGGCTGTGAGGTCAGTTCCTTAATCATAATTATGCAAATTCCCATGACCATTGATCAACAATCACTGACCAAAACCCACTGATCAAAGAACACTGATCAATGGCCATGAGTCCCATTCACAGAGAATTGGGGAATGGCTGCAATCACAGCATTGTAAGATGGCGAAAGATGTACCCTTAGGCCCCTCCTCGATTCAGAGATGGTCTTTCCTTTTCACGTAAATGGCCTCCTTGACTCCGGCGCTCAAACCAGCGTTCTTCCCTGTCCAGGATGTGTACACCCTCATCATTGAAAGAGTGTCCACTGGCCTGTAGGTGTAAATAAACTGCAGAGTCCTGGCCTGATGAGGTTGCTCTTCTGTGTTGTGCCATCCACTTTGCTAGAGGTTGTTTGGTTTCCCCGATGTATAAATCCTGACAATCCTCCTGGCACTTAACAGCGTACACTATGTTACTCTGTTTGTGTCGGGGACCCGATCCTTGGGTGGACCAGTTTTTGGCGCAGCGTATTTTGGGGTTTAAAAGCCACAGAGACCCGGCCCATTGTTCCTTCAGTGGGCTGGTTTCAGTCATTATGCAAATTTACTGTTTATAAGGTTGGGGAAACCTGCAGTCAGCTGAGACTGAAGAAGTCACTTGGATGAGTGACGAAACGTTTCTCCCACAAAACGCTACGTCCAGATGAACAGATTCAACTTTTGGAGATTTACTTTCCTGGATGATTGAGAATGCATCAAGAAGATATTGTGAATGACATTAAGTGAAAATTAAAATGAAAGTACTGTGAATGTAATATTACCCATTTGGCTCAGAGTTTATTATAAATTTCTATTCAGAAAAATAAGTTTATCCAATATTTTTGCATTCAGTCTATTGCGTTTTTTTTACACCATTTCCACAGCTTTGGAAAAGTCACAGGCACAGATGAAGGTGGGGTACACAAAAACTGTAAAGCCAGGTGGATAAGGTTCTGATAAGATGTCTTCCTTTTCCCCCAGTATGTTAAAGGATCCTCTGATTGTGGAATGTTTCTCTCCAACTCTCTCCACAATACTAAGGGGTTGGCAGCCCTTTATAATAAAATTCAGGACTGCCTGGTCCAGAACAGTCTTCCTAGATGCTTGATTTCAAAATAATAAAACACATATTAATAAAAAAAAAATGACGATAAAGCTGTTCAGTGTCTATATAGGCCAACCTGTGTTCATTCTCGGTGTGTTTGTCTTATTTTCATGTTTGGCTCTGTAATGCCTAAACACTGAGGAGGTGCTTTTGTTTGTGTAAGAAATGCAGAACAGATGCGACATTTAACCTGCATAAAATGAAATAATTAATTTACTTAATTTACAGTCACATTGCTGTTTTTCCTATTCTGATAGATTACACTGAAACAAAGACAGGCAAACTATTCCCTTATGTGCAGTTAAAAGATCAAAATGATCCCACACAGCAGAAACATTTCTTTTTCTTTCAGGCTCCATTTTGTTATGGAGAGATGTTTTTTTTTTTTTTTTTTATCTTTGCGAGAGTAATTTTGTGGGGTTTTTTGGTGGCGACTCATTCCCTTGGCAGATGCGGATGCGGTACCTTTTAAACACAGTTTGGCGCGTTGGCAATGATCGATACAGCAGCTGTATCGATCACGTGACTTTTTCTTACAGTTTTTTCTGATTGCTTAAGCACATTTTTTGTAACTATTGGCTATTTTTGCAAAACTCTACACACAAATAAGAAAACCTGTCACCCAATTATCAAAACATTGTAGTTCTCTTGCAAAAGTGAACACAGCTAGATTAACTCTTCACACCTTCGTAAAAGGTGTTTTCGTATCAAACAGTACACACAAGCCATCATCTACTAAGCACACAATGCGCCAACTGCACACTGATGGTATGAATACAAAACACATCTGGCTTTTGCATTCTCTGTGTACAGATGTCAATTTGAGGTCACACTTTTGTCATAGTGTCATGTAAACATACAAGGATCCAAACTTCAAGTATTGGTATTTATTCACACTCATCAAAACCAAGACAAAGTCAGAACACAAAATAGGAATTTCACAAAAAAAAAGGGGAAAAAAAAGACAATCAGCCTACATCGTGTCGTCTTTCTGGGTCCGGCCACAAAATTTTGTCCACATCGCATGCGATATCCTCCAGTCCAAGGCGCCGGGGAAAATATCTCCTTGAATGCCGTATCCAGGTCTGACATGATGCCTGGTCAATATCTCCACATGCCTCCTCCATTGCCTGTAAAAGGGCTACCTGTTGATGAGGATGACGGTCGTACACTTTCCAGCGCCAGGCAGAGAAGAACTCCTCGATGGGATTTAAGAATGGAGAGTATGGAGGGAGGTTGAGTGCCATGAAGGATGGGTGGTCTGTAAACCAGTTGCGGACCAAAGCAGCCCTATGGAAACTAACATTGTCCCATATGATGACATATCGGGTCTGCTCTGGTCTCTGAACAGTGAGCATGTCATGCAAGGTGTCCAGGAATGCAATAATGTGTGCAGTGTTGTATGGGCCTATGGTTGCATGATGGTGAACAACACCATTTGGCTTATAGCTGCACACATGGTTATGTTACCACCACGTTGTCCTGGGACATTGATGATGGCACGGTGTCCAATAATGTTCCTGCCACGTCTCCTGGTTTTACTGAGGTTAAAACCGGCCTCATCCACAAAAAGTAGCTCATGTCCCATTGCATCTGCTTCTAGTTCCATCACTCTCTGGACAAGACAAAACAAATGCAACACATCAGGCCCATGCACAGCACTACAGTATGCACTTCCAAATTCAGAACCAATGACACTAGCTTACCTGCACATAGTTATATCGCAGTTGCTTTACACGTTCTGTGTTTCTCTCGAAAGGAACTCTGTAAATTTGCTTCATTCTTATTCTGTGGCGCGCAAGTACACGACTCAGTGCAGAAATGCTTGCACTGTGTATATTTTGAAAGATGGTGTCATTATCAATTATGCGCTGCTGTATTTCGTGCAGTCTCATTGCATTATTGGCAATCACCATGTTCACTATATGGGTCTCTTGCTCTGGAGTGAACATTCTGCCTCTGCCTCCAACATCTGGACGTCTAGCAATTCTGTAAAGTAACAATTTCAGTATTTTTGCATGTATGGTACTGTTGTGTTTTTCATTAGAGTATGGCAGTGCTACAAAGTACTCACCGATTCTCATTTCGAAATGTCCTAATGATGCCTGCCACAGTGTAGCGGCTCAGTTTAGGCTGAACCCGTTGGCCAGCTTCCCTCAGGGTCATCCCATGGTTGATGACATGGTCCACTATTGTAGCTCTGATGTCATCAGTTATTCTGTTCCTTACTCTTCTTACCCTTCCTCTTTCCCCTCCTCGTCCTCTTCTTGCTCCTCCACGTCCTCTTCCTCCAACTTCTTCACCTCCACGTCCTCTCCTCGGCCTCCTCTGATTCTCACTCTTCTCACTCTTGCTGCTCCTTCCATTGTACTCCACATAGACAGCTTACCTGTGGCCTGTTTATAGTGCTTAGGCTGATTGCAAAGTGGACTAATTATCTAAAACAGTTTTCACATGTGAAAGTGTGCCAGACAGTTGGCAAAATAGTGTTAATGATAGCCATACATGTGTATAATTTTGCTAGGAGTTTGTTGGAAATTTGGTAATTGAGTGTAAGCAGTGAGTTGTGTTTGAAGTTCTGCAAAAAGAGTGTTGTGCAGTGAATTGTGCCTACAGTTTTGCAAAGTGTGTGTTACAAAATGGCAAACTGAGTGCAAAGCAGTGTTTGTGCTTTTAGTTTTGCAAACTCAGTGAGTGGTTTTGCTATAAGTATTAATAGTTTTAGAAATTGTGCTATAAGAATCAGAGTTAGGGTTTAAGCATTCAGAAAAAACTGTAAAGCGACGCACGCACCGATACAGGCTTCGCTGGGTGAGCTTGATACATGCGTCGGTGCGTCAGTGTTGCAGGACCCATCACTAGGTTTCTAGGTTGGGTATGGTGTATGGGTATGGTAAGTATGTGGAGTATTATAGTGTGCATATTTTGTTGACTCATATATAAATGGAGTCAACAAAATATCCACAAAAATACTTTAAAACTATTTATTGCATCATTATCTGTTTGGTTTATATTGTTGGATTGTCATTTATGCTTAGAAACATATAATCATATATGCTTAGAGGTATATAATCAATTGTATAATGATAGCTGTCTGATTCTTAGTAGGCTGCAAAGACTCTGTGTGCCTTCCAGAGTGGTCTGGCATGCACACACATCCTAAGGTCATGAGAGAGGTTGTACCTTCTCTTTCTGATTTATGGTATAGGAGGACACCTACTCTGTATCTGTTTTAGTATAAGAACCCTTTGTTTAGGTGGACCGCTGGACTCCTGGCACCAGCTTTTGGGAGGCGTTCACAGGGCCATATCTTGACATACACACACGCATGCCTACACATACACACAGACGGTACTCTTTGTTCACATGGATGCCTGTGTAAGACGTCATATGTTAATGAGACTATGCATATTCATGTAACCACAATAAAGAACAGTGCTACGGGGGAGCTAACTGAGAGTGACTGGGGTTCGAGCGGCAGGAACAGTACTCGTCTCAAGCATCTCCCTCGTGCACGAGATCACACAAAGAGTTCTGCCTGGTGTCCAATGCTTTTTGCCATTGTAGTAGAATTGTCTCTGATTGTTTCAGCGAGGGGTTTGTGCTAGACAGAACCATCATTATCTTTTCTAAGAAACCAAAGACTATTTTAGGTATAAATGAGACTAAAAAGTTCCCCAAAATTAATACAGAAAACAAGCTATTACTTTTAGGAGAGCTTAAGGTGAAAATTGTTATGCTGGGCATCAAAACACACAGCCATCCTAATCTACTGCTTTGCCATGCTGCTTCTCTATTCTAAGGATCAGACAATCATCTGCAATGGTTGAGTACATGTGATGTTTTTTTTTACAAGCGTTAAAGTAGAAAACCTTACCTTATATATTTTTTTTAAACCTCCGTAAAAGATTTGCATGTAACAAGGCTATAAGAGGCTATTGGACAAACGAGCAATTAGTTTTTACAAGTATTTTAAGAACATAAAAGTTGGGGGCAGCTGGAGGGGCACCCCCAACCCCCAGAGCATGCACCAAGAATACCTGTTTGCTAATTTCACTGCCACAAGATGAGTTGATTTCCATGTCTCCTCATCAGGCTGTGGGACAGTAAGCTTTAATGTTTAAATCGACCCACTTTAAAGTTTCAGAATTCTAATGTGCAGCTTTCACCTTAGAAATAATCAGTAGCAGTGAGACATTCAGTGATGAAATGTTTATTATCTGTACTAAATCACAAGATTAACTGAAGAATTTTCTGCTGCATTTATTTAATAATTTACAACAGTATTACATTTTTACTGGTATGTTTTTATGATCTTTACAGATTTGTTCATCACCATTCAATACCATCTCTGGAGTAGTTGGCACTCGTAGGGATAGTTTTCTGTGGAAGAAGAGTCATGTGATCCATGAAATGCTTTTCAGATCCTGCCAGTTTTCATTTGAACGTGCAGGGGACACGTGCAGAGGAAACCCTGGGTTAACTTAATTACTTTATAACCAGCTTCATTGAGTATTACAGAGTATTACAGAATTCTCCCCTTATAACATTCTCACAGCCCAGTAACTAACTAAGAGCTGGCTCTGCATGAGCTGGAGGAAACCAAAACAGAGTCACAAAAAACAAACAAAAAAAATAAAACAAAACTGTAATTACTGGATTGACAGTTATAAACACAAATAACTCAGATACACAACCATTTTCTCACAAGTTCACCATATATGAATAACTGCAATAGAGCATCATCTGAAATCAAAGCATTTAACGAAAAACAGTAATTTTAAGGAAAATCAGCCATGTCATATTGAAATACATTCAGAGCACTCATCTTTCCACACTGTCCCAGATTAAGCATCATCACTGATGCCTGTAAAGTGCACATTTGCATTCGAATGACATAAATGAAGACTCCTTTTTGTGGCGTCTGTTCTCAATATTACAATACAAAAATTAAGAAAATAGCTCAGAGTCCATATAGACTGAAGCTGACTGTCAGTACTTTCACAAAATGCTTGGAAACATGCACTCATGCTTGCAAGGTCCCAGCGACAATGAGTATACATCATTTCAAATATACTTGGACAGATGGGCGTGCGGGGGGGTATGGATGTAGCAAAGAAAGTTTTTGCATTCATAAGCAAAAGCAATGCAATGCACAGACCCAGAGACTTGAATTAGTGACGCATAATCAATCAACTATAACTGCCTAAGTTTGCACATACGTGTCTCAGGGCTATTATGCCCTTGTAAAGATTGACCTGATGCACGTATTATATTGATAACAACCCTGATATTCATATTGCATCAGTACTAGCATGACAGAATTAATACTTAGTTTCTGTTCTCTTAGTTCAGTTTGTAGCACAATGAACTGTGTTATTTATGAATTTATTTTTGGGGGAAATAAAAAATCAAAAAACTTTTGATTTGATTGATTTTGAAAACTTTTGAAAAAAATATCTTCAGCATGTTTTAGTGCGTGGTATATCCCCTGAACAGAGGAAAGAAGATAAGGAGATTTTATTATGGAATCAAGAGGTACAGGAAAGTATTCAAAGCAAGAGGCTAGCAAAAAAAAGTAAGAGATGAAGAAAGTAGACAGGAGTATTATAAGGGTAGGCATACAACAAAGTGAGGTGGCAAAAGCACAAAAAAAATTATAGTGAATTGTATGTGAGGCAAGCGTAAAAAGGACCTATCAGTTAGCTAGGCAGAGAGGCCAAGCTGAAAAGGGGTTAAGTATAAGTGTGGAGGAAGGTGTCTGCAGATGGACTAAAACTTATACCAAAGGTAAAATCTGTAAGAGATAGGAGATTGCAATGTCGTATCAGGGAAGAATGCAGGGTAGGATGACTTTGGAAATCAAAAAGAGGAAGTGAGTGAAGGCATGATGAAGGCAAGATGTCTAGGAGAGAGGGCAGTGAACTTTTTACCTACAGGGAAAGAAAGCTGATAAACCTTGTATGAAATGTCTTCATACATTCTGTACTACCCTCACATACTTCTGCCACTTCCTCAAGATCAGAACTGATCGTTAATGCAATTTGCTCTTTCTTGACAGCCATACAGCTGCTGGCTGATCATCACCTCTCATCTTAACCCAGCTTCAACAGCTCTTTCCCATTGCTTCATGCTGTAGATGTCAATGGAAAATTGTACTTAGTAGTCAGTATAATCTTTTAATGATATAAGTTTCCATATATGCTTAGAGGTGTATAATCGATTGTGTAGTGATAGGATGTGTGATCTTTAGTAGGCTTTGTGTGCATTCCAGGGTGTTCTGGCATTCAAACTCACATCCTGGGAGCATGGGAAAAGGGCATACCTTCTTTTATTGTTTTATGATAGGATAAACGTATCTATGTTTGTTTTACTCTAAGTGCATTTTGTTTAGATGAACTGTTGGACTTCCAGACCAGCAGGTTTGGGGAAGTCATTTATGGGGTCACACCACTGACACCCCCCCACACACACACACACACACCCAATGATGTATAAATAAAGACCAGGGCAGTGGCACGGCGCGAGTCTCAGAGCCCTCACTTCTGTGCGAGTACTGTGACTGCCCTTGCTTGCAAGTAACTAACTGCAGTGTGTGTTTCTCCTCTCTGATTCGAAGCTGAAGAAGTGTCTTAGAATACATCTCTTGACATTTGTTTTGGTCCTTCGTAGCCAGAGCAGAAACATCAGAACTGTTATCTGTGACTCTGTTCCAGGATCTGGCGGACTGATTCCTGACGCCGTGGGAAGCCAGCACCGAAGTCTGTGCACAGCCCTCTTAGACGAGGCCGAAAAGACCCAGACCGTGAATTCGGATTTGGGCCGGTGTTCTTAGTCTGGTCCACGGCGGTGGGATTCAGTCTGACGATCCGAACCACCAGTGAGACGTCTGAGGGTGAGAAACACTGATACGTATAAAACGGCCGTAAAGGTTTAAAGAAACGTGATAAAATAGGTTTAAGTTCGCCAAAAAGAACTAAGTTTAGACTGGTTTTAGAGGTAGCCGAAATTACTTTGTGACAAATTAAAATACGTTTAGGCAAATTAAAACACGTTGAAACAAAGAAATTAAAATAGGTTTAAGTTCGCCAAAAGGAGCTGTGTTTAGATTGGTTTTAGAGGTAGCCGAAAGTACTTCGTGACAAATTAGTGCGCAAATGTCTATGTGTGTATGTGTCTGGAAGTAAGTTGATTTTACAGCACAATAAATTGCTGAACTACTTCCATCTTTGTGTATCCTGCAAAAGCCCACGTACTGGTGACAAAGGAGAAAGGTTGAGTTCCACCTCATAAAACTGACACCGCGTGAATAGCTTGGAGTAGAAGGGCGTGTCAGCCACCACTCCCAAGTCAAGCGTGCCAGAGAAGGCTTTGCAGTTCTGTGAAAATGGGGAATCAGCCCACCAAACTCACTGCTGACGAGCAGTGGCTAGAAAAGAAATGTCCAGGCGCCGGACAAATTAGTGCTTGTAGATGGAGAAATCCTAAGAAAATAAAAAGTCCCACTTGGGAAGGAAAATGCAATCCCTCAGCTGTTACCCAGCTGAGAGCTGCCCTGAAAAAAAGAAATTACGTTAATAAAAGACCCAAAGAAAAAATTAAAACATAAGGAAGAGTACAGACTTTTCCAAGCATGGGAAACCGAAACCGAAAAGAGAACTGAAAATAAAAAAAGGAAAGAGGAAAACAAAAAACAATTAGCAGCAGCTCTAATAACCCCTGATGATGAAACTACAAAGCAGGCATGTGCTGAACAAAGACCTCCACTGACAGACCCACATAACTCTCTTTCAAACCCCTCCGTTAAACCTTCCACACCAGCTGCAGAAAAAACAACCAGTATTAAACCGAAAAAATCTACTCTCAAACGATCTCCCATAGTGACAAGAGCAATGACAATTAAATTTGACAATCCATATGAGAATGCACAAACAATGTTAGCCGAGCATGAAACGGAGTTTCATCCAGGAAGATCTGATTATAGCTCTGAAGAAGAGTGCAATGGTTGTGGTTCACGTCCAGACCCACCACCACTG
This sequence comes from Oreochromis aureus, assembly GCF_013358895.1. NCBI lineage: Eukaryota > Metazoa > Chordata > Actinopteri > Cichliformes > Cichlidae > Oreochromis > Oreochromis aureus. The sequence continues at coordinate 34,437,393 of NC_052945.1, read as the reverse complement.
CCATCTACACTAGCATGTCCATTAGTTGAAGTAGCAAACCCCAGATATGGCACACTCCTAGGTGATGATCAGGGAGGAGTCAGGGATGACAGACCCACAATCTTCGTTTATCGCCCATGGACACATAAAGACAGACAAAATGTAATAAAGGGCATTCCATTAATACAGGAAGGATATGAACCATGGCAAGCTGCCGTGTGTGAAGTAATTACCCAGTGGCATCTAAACGGTCACGAGGTAATGCAGTTATTCCAGGACTGCCTAGGGCTCTCCTGGGGAAGGATTAGGGGAGACTTTACCGGCTCCCTACCAAATGGGAGGGCGTTTCCCCCAGGTCATGCTGACCTCCAAGCAGCATTAATACCTGTGTTTGACAGGGTCCGTCAACAATACATACAAGGTCTTAAATAATCAGGCCCCATCTTATCTTAATGACCTTGTAGTACCATATCACCCTATTAGAGCACTTCGCTCTCGCTCTGCAGGCTTACTTGCTGTCCCTAGAGTATCTAAAAGTAGAATGGGAGGGAGAGCCTTCAGTTTTCAGGCCCCTCTTCTGTGGAACCAGCTTCCAGTTTGGATTCGGGAGACAGACACTATCTCTACTTTCAAGATTAGGCTTAAAACGTTCCTTTTTGCTAAAGCATATAGTTAGGGCTGGACCAGGTGACCCTGAATCCTCCCTTAGTTATGCTGCAATAGACGTAGGCTGCCGGGGATTCCCATGATGCATTGAGTTTTTCCTTTCCAGTCACCTTTCTCACTCACTATGTGTTAACAGACCTCTCTGCATCGAATCATATCTGTTATTAATCTCTGTCTCTCTTCCACAGCATGTCTTTATCCTGTTTTCCTTCTTTCACCCCAACCGGTCGCAGCAGATGGCCGCCCCCTCTGAGCCTGGTTCTGCCGGAGGTTTCTTCCTGTTAAAGGGAGTTTTTCTTCCCACTGTCGCCAAAGTGCTTGCTCATAGGGGTCATATGATTGTTGGGTTTTCTCTGTATTTATTATTGTGCTATCTACTGTACAATATAAAGCGCCTTGAGGCGACTTTTGTTGTGATTTGGCGCTATATAAATAAAATTGAATTGAATTGAATTGAATTGAACAACTAGCGCCAAGAGCCAACTATGGTAAAATAGGGCAAGTTAAACAGAGTGACACAGAAAACCCACATGAATATATGGACAGGCTGAGACCAGTTTTTAGACAGAACTCAGGTCTAAATTATGCTGATGACCCACAATCACCATATCAGCAACAATTTAAACGTGCTTTTATTAAAGGATTACTGCCAAGCATTAGGTCTCATGTCGAAAAATATTGGGTAACACAAGATACAGGCACAGTAGATGAGGCGCTTCAATATGCTAATCATGCACAGACAGCAGTGAAAAACAAAGAGAAGGCCTCAGTTTTTGCCCTAGACACTGACACTGCTTTTACAGCTTTTAGTGGGAGTGGAGGCTACAGGGGAGGTTTCAGAGGTCAAAGGAGAGGGAGAGGAATGCATAGAGGAGGAGCAAGAGGCAGAGGCAGGTCTAGATACACACCAAACAGTGGTTTTAACATTACATGCTGGGAGTGTGGGAAAAAGGGACACTTTGCACGTGACTGTAAGACACAGAGCACGCCTGACACAGAATGACTAACTGCAACCACTCAGACAGATGACAAGGAGAGCCAGATAGATGAAAGAGAAGTAAAAGCATTAACAAACAAAAAAAACAATTCAGAACAGAATGAAGCTGAAGTATATAATGTCCATCAGCTAGTAAGTTTACTGGACGGAAAGCCGACGCTTACGGTCTATGTCAATGGCAAAAAGCTGCAAGTGTTGTGTGACACAGGAGCTTGTAAAACAGTACTTAAGGTAGAGCCCCCACGCACAACCTTTTCTACAGAAGTAATAATGGTGAAAACAGCGTCAGGGCACGTAAAAACTCAGCCACTAACAGTGCCACTGACATTTTTGCATAAACCTAGCCAACGCTCCTGTTACATGCCATGTATAGTAGACCCAACCTGCCCAGTAAACTTATTAGGAAGAGACGTGATGACAAAACTAGGGATAGGAGTTGTCCCCACAGATACAGGCATGACAGCAGAAATAATGTTAGCAGAGGAAGACCCCTATCAGAAGGAAGGAGAAGGAGAGCCAAACTACTACTGGTCATTAGATTTGCCACCACTTACACAGATCAAAGAAGCAGCTGAAAAACATCTTCCCTTAAGTGCCGAAAAAAATGAAGCCAAGTATCACAACACCCTGCGCTATAAACAAACCCCAGGCCCAGACCCTCTGTATGATAAACAGGTACACAGCCTAAAAAGCCCATATCTGACTCTGCAACACCTATATGTCACAAAGAGCGGAAATGCAGTATGCTCAGTGATCCAACCAGACCCAGTAAAAAAACTAAACAGGATCACAAAACCCCATGTGTCAGTTGCAAAAACAGCAGGTACACAATGGTATCAATTAGGCGACATCCTGCAAAAGGTAGAAAATGATAAATATACACCTACAGAGGAAGAGGGTTGGGCACAGGGTAAAAGAACAGGGTGCATGAGATATACACTTGGCTGGGTGATAAGAACTACACCCAACGCTCATCTGTATGACAGCACACAAGAATGAGAAATTCTCTCGCTGGAAGAAGAGCCAGCACTTAAAAGTTTACCTTCTACATTGTGGTCGAATGGACCAACTGATGTGGGATTAATAAAAAACGCAGACTCAGTAACAGTACAGACTGTTTCATCCCACAGGCCCATTAAACCACAATACCCCTTATCTAAGGAAGCAATGGAAAGGATTAAGCCAGTGATAAAAGATACGGAGAAAGCAGGAATTTTAATAAAAACTAATTCTGCTACCTGCAATACTCAATCTTCCCAGTAAAGAAAGCTAATACTGGAAAGTATCGTTTGGTACATGATCTGTGAGCAATAAATGAAATTACTGAAATGATACCACCAGTAGTAGCAAATCGTCACACTATATTGAATCAAGTCACCCCAAAAGAACAATGGTTCTCAGTGATAGATTTATCAAACGCCTTTTTCTCAGTGCCTTTACATCCTAACTCACAATATCTGCAGCATTTTGGATCAGCTGAAGGCTTTTCAGCGAGTTTTTAGGACATCCTGATAATAAAGAATTACAGTAGTCCAGCCTGGAAGTAATAAATGCATGAACTAGTTTTTCAGCGTCACTCTGAGACAGGATATTTCTAATTTTAGAGATGTTGCGCAAATGGAAGAAAGCAGTCTTACATATTTGTTTAATATGTGCATTGAAGGACATGTCCTGGTCAAAATGACTCAAGGTTCCTCACAGTGTTACTGGAGGCCAAGGTAATGCCATCCAGAGTAAGAATCTGGTTAGATACCATATTTCTAAGATTTTCAGGGCCGAGTACAATAACCTCAGTTTTATCTGAATTAAGAAGCAGAAAGTTAGCGGCCATCCAGGTCTTTATGTCTTTAAGGCATTCCTGCAGTTTAACTAATTGGTGTGTGTTACCTGGCTTCATGGATAGATAGAGCTGCGTGTCATCTGCATAGCAGTGAAAATTTATGCTATGTCTTCTAATGATGCTGCCTAGGGAAGCATGTATAATGTAAATAGAATTGGTCCTAGCACTGAACCCTGTGGAACACCATAATTGACCTTAGTGTGTGAAGAGGACTCTCCATTTACTTGAACAAATTGGAGTCTATTAGATAGATATGATACAAACCACTGCAGCACAGTACCTGTAATACCTACAGCATGTTCTAATCGCTCTTATAGGATATTATGATCAACAGTATCAAACGCAGCACTAAGGTCTAGCAGGACAAGCACAGAGATGAGTCCACTGTCAGAGGCCATAAGAAGATCATTTGTAACCTTCACTAAAGCTGTTTCTGTGCTGTGATGAGCTCTGAAACCTGACTGAAACTCTTCAAATAAGCCATTCCTCTGCAGATGATCTGTTAGCTGTTTGACAACTACTCTTTCAAGGATTTTTGATATGAAAGGAAGGTTGGAGATTGGCCTATAATTAGCTAAGACTGCTGGGTCTAGAGATGCTTTTTGAGTAAAGGTTTAACTACAGCCACCTTGAAGGCCTGTGGTACATAGCTGATTATTAGAGATAGGTTGATCATATTTAAGATTGAAGAATTAATTAATGGCAGGACTTCTTTGAGCAGTTTTGTAGAAATGGGGTCTAAGGCTACGTTCACACTGCAGGTCTTAATGCTCAATTCCGATTTTTTGATCAAATCCAATTTTTTTGTCTGCTTGTTCACACTACACATAAAATGCGACATCAAACGCTCTCCAGTGTGAACGCTCAAAGCGGCCCGCATGCAAAAAGAAGATGTCACACACAACTCGCTCTGTTTAGACCCAGAGCAAACAATATTGTTTGACTGATTGCCCTTAATATAAAGACTTCGGACTTTATGTTTCCAGATTTTTGCTTTAAGTTATTTTGTTATTTACATAATAATGTAGATGACCTAATAATGATCCTTTTTGCTGTTTTAGAGGAGCGGTGCTTCAAAGGATAGTTGCAGATTTCTGTCAGAATCTGCAGAAAATACAGTAAAAATAAAAAATGTTCACATTTCTCCAACATTGTCTTCCCAACAGTTTCACGGATGGTAGGAAATCGTTTCGCGATGTCTATCGGGCGCTTCTCCGGCGCTGATAATTGGCGTCTGTCTTGTGTCAGTGACGTAAAGACGGATTTAATGCGACTTGACCGTTCACACAGCAGTCGCTTTCTAAAACATTGATACGTGTCGGTTCAGTACCACATACGAAAGTGACCCAGATCGGTTTTGAAAATATCGGTTTGTGCCGTTCACACTGTCATACCAAGATCGGATACGGGTCGCATAGGGGCGAAAAAATCGGATTTGATGCGCTTTCGCCTGCAGTGTGAACGTAGCCTAAAAGACACGTTGATGGTTTGGAGGAATTAATTATTGAAGTTAACTCAGAAAGATCAATTGGAGAAAAAGAGTCTAACTTAACATCAATGGTACTAAAAGTAGCTGTAGATAATATTACATCTGTGGGATGATTATTGGTAATTTTTTCTCTAATGATAAAAATTTTATTTGTGAAGAAGTTCATGAAGTCATTACTAGTTAACGTTAAAGGGATTGTTGGCTCAGTAGAGCTCTGACTTTTTCTCAGCCTGGCTACAGTGCTGAAGAGAAACCTGGGGTTGTTCTTATTTTCTTCAATCAGTGATGAATAGTAAGATGTTCTGGCTTTGCGGAGGGCTTTCTTATAAAGCAGCAAACTATTTCTCCAGGCTAAATGATGATCCTCTAAATTTGTGACACACCATTTCCTCTCCAGCTTACGAGTTATCTGCTTTAGGCTACGTGTTTGAGAATTATACCACGGAGTCAGGTACTTCTGAATTGAGACCTTAGTTTTCACAGGAGCTACAGTATCCAGAGTCGTACGTAGTGAGGAGGTAAAATTATTAACAAGATAATCGACCTCTGTTGGAGTAGCGTTCAGATAGCTGCTCTGCTCTATGTTGGTACAGGGCATTGAAGATGATAACAGTGGGTGGATTATATTCTTAAACTTAGTTACAGCACTTTCAGAAAGACATCTACTGTGATAAAGTCTACTCTCCACTGCTGTGTAATCAATTATTGTAAATGTAAATGTTATCAGGAAATGATCAGACAGCAGAGGGTTTTCAGGAAACACTGTTAAATGTTCAGTTTCTATGCCATATGTTAAAACAAGATCTAGAGTGTGATTAAAGTGGTGGGTGGGTTCTTTTACATTTTGAGAGAAGCCAATTGAGTCTAATAACAGATTAAATGCCATGTTGAGGCTGTCATTTTAGCATCTACATGGATGTTAAAAATCACCCACAATAATTATTTTATCTGAGCTGAGCACTAAATCAGATAAAAAGTCTGAGAAATCAGAGAGAAACTCTGTGTAAGGCCCAGGTGGACGATAGATAATAACAAGTAAGACTGGTTTCTGAGTTTTACAGCTGGGTTGGACAAGGCTAAGCATCAGGCTTTCAAATGAATTAAAAGTCTGTCTGGGTCTTTGGTTGATTAATAGGCTGGTGTGAAAAATTGCTGCCACACCGCCCCCTTGGCCTGTGCTTCGAGGTTTCTGGTAGTTAGAAAGACTCGGAGGTGTTGATTCATTTAAACTAAAACAACCAGGTTTCTGTAAGGCAGAGTAAATCGATTTGTTGATCAGTTATTAAGTCATGTACTAACAGAGACTTGGAGGAGAGAGACCTAATATTTAATAATCCACATTTCACTGTTTTACTCTTTGGTTCAGATGTGGATACTGTATTGTTCTTTCTTTGTGATTTTTTATGTTTAATTAAGTTGTTTATTGCTGGTTTTTAGTTTGTTTTTGTCTGTTTGGGAGCTGACACAGTCTCAATGGAGATGGGTTTTTGGGGGTAGCAGGAGGAGAGAAGCTGCAGAGAGGCGTGTAAGACTGCAACTCTGCTTCCTGGTCCCAACTCTGGATAGTCATATTTTGGGGGTTTAATAAATTGGTCCATATTTCTAGAAATGAGAGCTGCTCCATCCAAAGTGGGATGGATGCCGTCTCTCCTAACAAGACCAGGTTTCCTCCAGAAGGTTTGCCAATTATCTATGAAGCCCACATCGTTTCTGGGACACCACTCAGACAGCCAGCAATTTAAGGAGAACATGCGGCTAAACATGTCACTCCTGGTCTGATTGGGGAGGGACCAGAGAAAACTACAGAGTCCCACATTGTTTTGGCAAAGTTACACACCGATTCAATATTGATTTTAGTGACCTCCGATTGGCGTAACCGGGTGTCATTACTGCCGGCGTGAATTATGATCTTACTGTATTTACGTTTACCCTTAGCCAGCAGTTTTAAATTTCCTTCAATGTCACCTGCTCTGGCCCCTGGAAGGCAATTGACTATGGCTGCCGGTGTCTCTAGCTTCACATGTCTGAGAACAGAATCACCAATTACCAGAGTTTGACCCCGGCGGGTGGTGTGTCACCGAGTGGGGAAAAACAGTTGAGACACATGAACAGGTTGGTGGTGTACCTGGGGCTTCTGTTTAAGACTATGCTTCCTCCTCACCGTCACCCAGCTGCCCTCTTTCCCCAGCTGCTTGGGGTCTGCCGGGGAACAGCTAGCGGGGCCTGCGCTATCTTCGGTTGCACCAGCTACAGGGGCCTGGCTAGCTACGGGTGAATGAAGGGTGCGAAGCAGAGTCTCCAATTCAGTAATCCTGACCTCCAGAGCTGCAAATATGCTACATTTGTTACAGGTATCATTACTGCTAAAGGAGGCCGAGGAGTAACTAAACATCTGACACAATGAGCAGGAAAGTGCAGGAGGAACAGGTGAAGTAGCCATGGTGCTAACGAGTCGGCTACGAGCTAAGCTAAGCTAGCGAAACAGTAAAGAGACAGTGAGTGAATACTTTGGCTATAAATTAGGTAGTGAGTACACAGAAAGGGTGATTCAGATGAAGCACGTTAAGATTATACTATGAAAAAGGGATGTATCAAAAGATTTAAATTAAATTGCTAATCAGAAAAGCTACTCAGAAACACCACTGTGTTTGAACAGGAACAGGAAGTGATACTCTACCACAAAGTGAGCGAACACCAAGTGACAGCGCCACCAAGAGTGTGTGTGTTAGGTTTTGCAACCACTGCAAAACCTAATCTATGGAAAAGATCTTGCTTTAAAAGATAAAATACAGTGGACACCAGAAGCAGAAAGAGCATTTACTAAACTAAAAATCATGCTCCAAACTAATGTTGTGCTTGCATTACCAGATTATGACAAACCATTCTACTTAAATGTAGACGGAACACAGGGATACATGAAAGCAGTATTGACGCAATCATTTGGAGAAAAACAAAGGCCACTAGCTTTCTATTCAAGCAAACTCGATTCAGTGGCCTCAGGAATGCCCACCTGTGTACAAGCATGTGCAGCAGCTGCAGAGGCAGTGCAAAAATCTGCTGACATAGTTTTAGGGCACACTCTGATTGTTAGAGTACCACATGCAGTAACTTCTATACTGCTACAAGCACATTTGCCTTTCTTAACACACGCGAGACAACTCTCCTATGTTGGCATACTGCTTTCACAGTCCCATATCAACATAGTGAGATGTGGACCTTTAAATCCTAGCACCCATGGAGGGAAAAGCACATTGCTGCGTGGAAAAATTAGAAGAGGAAACTAAACCACGTGCTTATATTTACAGTACACCACAAGAAGGTTTCACTGACATCTTTTTTGACGGTTCAGCATCAAAAAATGCACTAGGGCGTAACTGTGTAGGATATGCAGTAACCACAACAGACACTATAGTGGAAGCAAGAGCCTTGCCACACACACATTCAGCTCAGAGTGCAGAACTTACTGCTGTAATCAGAGCATGTGAAATACATGAAGGACAGCACATTAACATCCACACAGACAGCCAGTATGTATTTGCAGCAGTTCATCACTTTGCAAAAATATGGGATAACAGAGGAATGGTGACCTCCTCTGGAAACCCAGTTCAACATGCAGATTTGCTGAAGCAACTGTTACAAACAGTACAACTTCCGTGACATTTAGCAATTTGCAAATGTGCAGCACATCAGAAGGATGACTCTGAAATTACAAAGGGAAACAATTTTGCTGATAAAGCTGCAAAAGCAGCAGCCATAGCAACCACAGTCTTATTAACAACTCATGAAAATCACACCATTCCACTATCTGTACTGCAGGACGAACAAAAAGCAGCACCATCAAAAGAACAAAAACAATGGCTGAAACACGGAGCAGTACTAGACACTGATGATATAATGAAAATAGCAGGAAAACCCATTCTTCACAAATCATTACACAAAACAGCCGCTCTAGTGAGCCATGGTTTAAGCCATGCCCTCATCAGGAGGGAGGATCTCTATAATAAATCAACAATTTTATACTGTAAATTTTGAAACTTCAGCAAAAGAATATGTGAGAACATGTATGACCTGCCAAAACACAATACCCAAGGTAATTTAAGACCAAAAAGAGGACATTTTCCTACACCACCGCACCCATTTCATACAATTCATATGGACTTGATTGAATTGAATGAGTGTCAGGGCTCAAAATACGCTCTAGTAATTATAGATGTCTTATCAAAATGGCCAGAAATCTACCCAGTGAAAAAAGCAGATGCAATCTCAGTTGCAAAGTGTCTATGCAACCATTTCATTCCAACATATGGAATTCCTTCTCTGATAAGATCAGATAATGGAACCCATTTTGTAAATGACGTGATCAGTAAAGTATCTGAAGCACTAGGTTTCAGTATAAAACACCATTGTGCCTACTATCCACAGAGTGCAGGATTAGTGGAGAGAACAAATGGCACTATAAAACAAAGGCTCAGAAAAACAATGGAAGAAACTGGCAAACCATGGCCAGAATGTGTAGGCCTAGTCAAAATGTGGATGAGAATAACACAAGGAAATAACAAACTGTCCCCATTTGAAATAATACATGGGCGACCTTTTCCATTGCCAGTTACTAGTGAGCCACTAGATAAATCAATCTGTGAAACCACTCTGGCAGATTGGATGACTCAATTGTTGGCAAACAGAGAAGTTGTTTTAAACAATAAACTGCCGTGTTACGTCCCCTGGCTAGTCTAGGGGGTTGAAGGGACGAACATAAAGGTACTGGTATAGGAAGTACTGGTATAGGATGAAGAGGAGCTATGGGAACTGTCTGGTTTGGCTTTCCTGCAATCTGACATGTTTTACAAGTGCGGCAAAACTCAACTACATCAGCCTTCAATCCTGGCCAAAAGAAATGGTTGAGTATCTTATTGTACGTTTTTGTAACTCCCAAATGGCCAGACAGGGGATGCTCATGTGCAAGGGAGACTATGTAGTGACGATACTCAAGAGGCATAACAATCTGATAAGTAGTGCTCCAGTCACAGTCATCAGAACAGCTTCCCTCTACATCTGCTGTTAAACTTGGGTGTGCAGTCCACTTGCGCATCAAGACCCCATCTTCCAAGAAATAAGAAGCCTTTTTATTTCCTGTTTCAGAAAGAGAAGTAAAGCATTTAGTCAATGAGGGATCAGACTTCTGAGCAGCAATAAGGCTTTCACGCGTGACTGGCAAGTCTAACTGTGAGAGATGGAGATCCTTCCACTTCTCAGTAGTATCCTTTGAGCCACTTTGAAGATCAATCAGGGTTTGCAAATCATCTGTAGCCAGAGCCTGAGCCAACGAAGAGTCTGACAAATCAATTTCTGCAGCTTTACGTCTTGTTTGAGCCCTGGTGAGAACACAAGCAGGAAAAACAGATGGAAAACATGTTGCTAGGTCGTTGCCCTTCAAGTTTGATTTTGGATCATGTGTTACTTCGGGAACAGATTGCACTTTTCCACCAGCAATATCATTCCCCGAAATGAACTGCACCCCTTTTATGGGAAGTGAGGGGCGTACTGCCACAGAGAAGATGCCATTAACCAACTTTGACTTGACGTGGACATAATGCAAAGGAGCTTCAACATAGCCCATTTCAACTCCTTGAATCAGAATGCTACCATGACAAGAGGAATGGTCACTCAAAGGTAATACATCAGATAAAATCACTGATCGTGACCCTCCCGTATCTCTGAGTATTCGAATGGGTTTTTCATCCTCAGGCTTCCCAGTCAATGACACAGTGCCATCTAAGAGGAAGGGTTTGAAGCAGGGATCAACTCCTTCACTTTGGTCCCCTCTCTCAGCATGAATGGTTTTAATTAACCCTACTCCTTTTGGTGACTGGTTCTTGCGCTTCAAAGCGGGACATTCAACAACAACATGACCAAGTTTATGACAATAGAAACATTCCCTTTCAGTCTTTGAAGCAAAAGTCCGTCGTGGGCTTGGAGGATCCTTTCGTGGGGGAGGTTCTCGGGTGGTAACTTCACGTTTCTGCACAAAAACAATTTTTGAACTCTTCCAGCAGTATCAGTTCACGTAAGCAGTTGTAGTCAAGAACTTTACTTGCTGTTATCCATCTATCAAAAAGAGTCGCTTTTTCACGAGGAAACTCTACAAAAGTCTGATTTGCTGTTCTTTTGTGATTGCGAAAGCGTTGCCTATATGCTTCGCTAACAAGTTCATAAGCAGCAAGGATAGCAGACTTCACTACATCATAGTTCAAACTTTCTTCCAAAGATAAAGCAGAACAGACTTCTTGTGCTTTGCCTACCAATTTGCACTGAAGAAGCAATGGCCAAACTTCTCTCGGCCAGTGCAACGAGGCAGCAACACGCTCAAACACATTGAAATATGTATCAACTTCTGATTCACGAAATGGAGGTACCAACACAATGTTTTTACTCACATTAAAACCACCTGGGTTTACATGGGAGGAGGTTGTTTCACCAACAGATGAATTTGCAGAACTAGGTTGAGTAGTAGTACTTCTTGAAGTCTGTGCCTGTAACTCCAACTGACGCAGTCTGACCTCCCTTTCAGTCTGCAACTCCAGCTCCAACCTTTTCAGCTTTAACACCTTTTCTGTCTCTGCTTCCAACTCCAACCTGCAAAGTTCCAACTCTGCCTGACGAGCTTGGGCTTTATCCTGAGCCTCCAACTGTAATTTAGCCAAACGTACCTTGAGTAATACTTCTTGTCTTGAACGAGGAGAAGATGGAGTAGCAAAAGAAGGTGAGCCATTAGTGCCTAAATTTTCCACTGTTTGTTGCTCCACAGCAGCAGGGTTTTGCCCTTCTTCCTTTAACACAGCAGGCTTCACTCCTTCATTAGGGGTCCTGTCAAGAGGAACTGGCAAACGCGGTGATTTAGAAACAGGAAGCAGGCCTTCTTCCACAAGCTTGTTTGAAACAGCAGTTTTCAAATCCTCTTTCACCAATTGCCTTGATACATTTAACTCAAAGTGTGCTGCTATAGCAAACAAATCATGTTTTCTACACACATTTAACTCCTCCCAAGAAGGACTACTCAAAAATGCACTCAAATTGAAAACACCAGTTGCCATACTAACTACCTCTGCCAAACACACCAGCAGAAACAAACAACTCCAAACCTTCACCATCTAAAAAGAAAGGATTAAACAGGATAAGATCCCGGACGAGCCCCCAATTTATGTTACGTCCCCTGGCTAGTCTAGGGGGTTGAAGGGACGAACATAAAGGTGGATAGTGAAGGAGGAGCCAAGATGGTAAGTGTAGAAGGTTTATTTAATGCTGGTGATGAGATTTGGGTTCAGACTGAGGTGTAACGTCAGGGAGAGCCAAGGCCAACATAACAAACAAAACATCCCTGATATAGAAATAAAAGAAACTTACCTAACTCCAAAGAAACAAAATATACAACCTATAACCATAACCTACCTAACAACACATAAACAGGAGAAAACAGGGTGTCAAAGCAAAAGGCAGCTCTCCCCTACAGCAGTCTGAACATGAAAACAACAATGCTCATACAAGGTACAAAGGCATGCAAGCCTGCACAGGTATGGCAACCAAAATGGCCAGAGGGCACAGAAGCACAGCTCCACAGGCCTTAAATAGTGCTCTGCTGATTACCAATTAGCCAGACTCTGCGCAGCATCCAATCAGGACAGGAGGTGGAGCCTGGACAAAACAAAGGGTTAGTAGGGAGAAGAGACATCCTCCTGGGGGATGTAACAGCCGCAAGACTCTTTTTCACCTATTTCTTGCAGGTTGAAGCCAGGTGATTGGATCCTTGTCCGAATACTCCAAAGGAAAAATTGGAGCTCGCCACGGTGGGAGGGTCCATACCAAGTGCTTCTAACCACTCCAACGGCCTGCAAAATAGCAGAGAGACCCTCCTGGATACATCAGAGCCACTGCAAAAAGCTTGAGGTCCCAGAGGATTCCACTTCCTCCATAGAAGTCAACTAGTAAAGGAAAGTTTCAACCTCGCTTGGTTGTTTCAGTGGTGAGGGGGAAGTGCTGATTGGGCGCCCGTAGGGAATTGCTCGCACTTCAACCTCCAGCCATTGACCAGCTCTAAGGTAACCAAGCAGTACGGTGTGACGGACCTGTGCCAGCCATGAGAAGGTGGACCCTCCTGGTTACCTTGACTACGACGCTCACCCTTACAGGATCCCAGCTGATGCCAACAACAGCTGAACTACGAGGCAGACAGAAAAGATGGATGCACGACAACTCCCACCTAAGAGACATGACACAAGACCACATCCACTCTTGGATGAACAATGCCTGGTACCGTTATATTCATGACAGGACCAAGGCAGAATCGGCAAATACAGATTGTTATGTTTGTTCTCATATGCCCAGCACGTCGACACACCCCACACTATATGGTGAATATATGAACCACACTCAAGCAAAGTGTGCAGCTAGCTTCGCTGGCATTGGATTCCAACACAGCCAAATCACCATCAACGACATAATCTCACATGCTGTTGGACTTAGTAATGGAACATGTGATCAACTCTTTTGGATCGATTTCAATGTGACAAACCGGAATACATCCATTCACTTTCCAGTGTTCTTGGACCAACTCCCAGGGAAGAACCACTCCAGGTGTTATCAACAAGAGAAAGGTAACATACCCCTTGGAAACACCACAAACTGTGTCGAAACTGCAGGTGAGGGAGAGGGCGCCCCTGTGAATATGAGTGGACCTTCTAATGGCACGTACTGGGTGCAAGGAATGGCCTGGCTATGTGGACAACGAGCATATTTCATACTGCCCTCAGGCTGGACAGGAACGTGTGCTTCTATATTCCTGTCAGACCACACTTTCAGGCTGACCGCAGGAAAAGAAGATCAACGTTCCCTAAACTGCAACCACATGACCCGATTTGGGGAAGCGACGTACCTGAGGAATTCAAATTATGGACTACTGGACAGAAAGTACTCCATTCATTGTTCCCCTGGGTGGGAACTGGAAAAAATATGCTTAGGATTGAAACTCTGGACTACCGTTTTGGACTCTTCTTGAACGCTTCGTGCAAAATCAACGAACAGCAGAACCAGGAAATTGATGCATTACGGATTGCAGTGATGCAACATTGAGTAGCTCTGGACATGATACTAGCAGAGAAAGGGGGACTTTGTGTCCTCTTCAACAACACCTGCTGCACTTACATACCAGACAATGTACATTCATCAAACATGACTGACGCCCTGAATGCCTTGAGAGAGATCCAGCAGGCCCAAAATCAGGACTATGTAAGTGATACAAGTGACTGGTTTTTTTGGCTTTATACTGGCTCCTGGTTACAGGTGCTAAAAAGACTGCTCATCGGAGTTGGAGTATTTTTACTTTTATTTTGTGTTTTTGTAACATGTATATTGCCATATCTAAAACTCATGATTAACCGCATAATATTTTCTACTGTTGCTGCATACATAGCCGTGAAAAGTGATGATAATGACTCCGACCTGTTGGAACATGAAGACTTTGTGTGATTAATGACGATGTAACAGAAAATGTATAACAAGATGTTACATACTGATATCTCACTTAAAAGTTATACTGACAACAGGGGGGAATGTCAATGGAAAATTGTACTTAGTAGTCAGTATAATCTTTTAATCATATAAGTTTCCATATAAGCTTAGAGGTGTATAATCGATTGTGTGGTGATAGGATGTGTGATCTTTAGTAGGCTTTGTGTGCATTCCAGGGTGTTCTGGCATTCAAACTCACATCCTGGGAGCATGGGAAAAGGGCATACCTTCTTTTATTGTTTTATGATAGGATAAACGTATCTATGTTTGTTTTACTCTAAGTGCATTTTGTTTAGATGAACTGTTGGACTTCCAGACCAGCAGGTTTGGGGAAGTCATTTATGGGGTCACACCACTGACCCCACACACACATACACACTGTAACGTTGGGTTGTGTTGCGGTTGAGAGGAGGCGGCAAAACACCTAGCAGGCTAGTCAGAAGAACACACACCCACGCTGGTATCGGTAATCCACGGTGGTTCTTTAATACGCCATCTTCAACAACCATATAAAAGCCCGGCTGAACTGCTGTGGCTCAACAACATAACGCCCAGTGTTCGTACAACCCATACGTTGCAAAGAAAAAGAAAAACAAAAGAAAGGTCTCTCCTCATGCACTAGCGTGCAAGCACATGTCCAGAGAATCACAGAGAGAGGGCAGTGGCCCATACTGATGACACCATCAACCCTCGACTTGAGTGTCTTAAAGGGACATCACACCATTGTGACTGTTACATATTCCCCCCGGGAAACAAAGGCTGTCCTCAGCCGAACACAGGTGACCCTCCTCCCGCTACCCCCTTTCACCACACATGGCTACTTTAGGTAGTAAGCAGGATGTGGAGGAGTCGCTAGACGCCCTTACCAGCATTGGTACAGTCAAGACTTAACCAGCCTCCATACATGGTCAGCAGGATAAGATGTTAAAACCAAAACAGGGAAATGTACAGTGCAATATCGAGAAACTGGCATACATGACAGTGTCCCACATGGTGAATGTCCATTTAAATAAATGTTACAGAAATAAAATAAACTTAGGATAGCCAGGATAATTACAGAATGAAATTCCCTCTTTTTCGTAGCTTTTTCTTCTTTTCAAAAACTGCAACAGGCAGCACAATATGTGAAAACAGTACCAGAATGTACTGTAGAAAACTTAAACAACAGTCATGTTACAACAGTAACCAACACGAAATACATTTAAAAAAAAATGCAAAATCAGGAACTATGGCCAAGCTGCATCGAACCCACGCGCAGGAAACGCAGGTCCTCGCACATCCAATGGAGCCACGACGAAGAGGCCAAACAGAGAACGGCACCACAGTCCACAAACAGCGCTGGAGCGGCTCCAGTCGTTGCCATGGAAAGGCACCGCCGCGACCCTTTGACCCTCCCGACGTCCGCGTCCAGGCCAGCCTGGTCCGTTCCCGCGAAACATGGCGGACATCCACTTCGCCGCGTCGTACCTTGTTATGTACCAATCATCAGCTGCTTGAAGATACTGCACACTGAGGTCCAAGAGAAGATGTTCGGGCGCCATTTTGTAACGTTGGGTTGTGTTGCGGTTGAGAGGAGGCGGCAAAACACCTAGCAGGCTAGTCAGAAGAACACACACCCACGCTGGTATCGGTAATCCACGGTGGTTCTTTAATACGCCATCTTCAACAACCATATAAAAGCCCGGCTGAACGGCTGTGGCTCAACAACATAACGCCCAGTGTTCGTACAACCCATACGTTGCAAAGAAAAAGAAAAACAAAAGAAAGGTCTCTCCTCATGCACTAGCGTGCAAGCACATGTCCAGAGAATCACAGAGAGAGGGCAGTGGCCCATACTGATGACACCATCAACCCTCGACTTGAGTGTCTTAAAGGGACATCACACCATTGTGACTGTTACAACACACACACACACACACACACACACGCACACACACACACACACACACACACTCACCCAATGATGTATAAATAAAGACCAGGGCAGTGGCACGGCGCGAGTCTCAGAGCCCTCACTTCTGTGCGAGTACTGTGACTGCCCTTGCTTGCAAGTAACTAACTGCAGTGTGTGTTTCTCCTCTCTGATTCGAAGCTGAAGAAGTGTCTTAGAGTACATCTCCTGACACAAGATGATGGTGAGGTGTGCTGTAGGAGTGACACATAGTTTCAAGCTAGTGTAATCAAGACTGCCTAAACCAAGACCAAGACAATACCAAGACCAGAGGGTATCGAGACCAAGACAGACCAAGTCAAGCACAAGACAAAGTCGAGACGAGACCAAGACCGAGACAAAAAAGTCTTTAAACTGCAGCCAGATGCTGCTTCGTTTACGGGTGTCAGGCATATTTATGTGTTTTTGCGATGCACTCACACAGCCCTCCTCACTGCTGTCTACTGTCTCACTCACTTGCTGAGAGGACAGACGCATGCTCCACCTGAGTGTCTTTCACTCTCTATGTTTTTCACATAATGATAAGCGGAAGCGAATGGATGGATGGATGGATGGATATTATCCTATATCTTCGCATGTGATTGGCCACAATATGGAGGGATTGGAGCATAGCTGAGCCACTGTGTGAGAGCTGAGCAGCGAAAGGAAATTAAGTGAGGAGCCGGCTCTCGCTCAATGGGAGTCGACTCTTCTGATTCACTACAAAGCACTCTCTAAGCACGGCTCTTAGAGTTGATGCTTTTGTGCATGACACATTATCGAACGTTACGTTGTGTGTCATGGATACTGTTGACTCCAAATCTCCCGACCACTATGTCGATCTGAGACAGCAAAACCGAGACAGCGAGACCAAGACCAAGACCACTTTTACGTGGTCTTGGTCTTGAGACATCTCACTCTAGTCAGCCACCTCACTGACTATAATATTTGCAGATGACATTGTGAGCTGTAACGGGAGTAGAGAGCAGGTGAAAGAGAGCCTAAAATGTGGAGCTGTGTGCTGGACAGAAGAGGAATGAAGTCAGTAGAAGTAAGACAGAATACATGTGTGTGAATGACAGGGACACAGGTGTAACAGTGAAGCTCCATAGAGTAGAAGCAGTGAAGGTGGATGACTTCACTTCACAACCATTCTAGTAACAGTTTGCTTATTTATTGATTCTGCCTTCTCTTCTCCTCTGTTCAGAGACTTTCTGAAAATCATGGCCACGCCCTGCCTCCCTACCTGTCTTGCCCACTTTCATTCCACTTGCTGGAAGAAATACCCTGTCACTATCCTGTGAAACACAGAAAAGTGATCAGAATCCTCCTGATATTCTTTTAGGGGAGTCTATCCTGCACCCTCTGGATGCACGACAGATATCTTTAAGTACACTCAATTGCCTACTGAAGATATGTTTAGCCTATTTTAGAGTTCAGAAATGTAGAATTATTGTAGAGACACTGACACTGCCCTCGATGTAATAAAGGCCTGAGTGTGCCATAAACTTAGGAGTGGATTTCTAAGAGACCCTCCCCCACTTGAGCTGTGAAAGTAAGACAAAGAGAAGTTAATGCTGAGTGGAAATTCCCCAGGGGATACCTGGGTGGGGGTCTCAACATTTGTAACTGGTTAACTGCGGTCTTATGACCCCCAGGAAGTCACGTATACAGACACACACACAGAGTGCTTTGACGGTTACGACACACCCACACCTACATGCACACAGTCACTCACGTGCACTCACATAGATATACGGGTACGCGCACACACAGGCACTCACGTGCTCGTGCATACTGTAGGATTAAAGAAATTATTTTACAGTTACTGTTCATAACCATCATCTTTATCGTTGCATTAATTATCATTTCATCAAAGCATTTATTGAAGCTGCTGGCATTATGTTATAATTTGTATTACAGGGGTTATCATAATCACATATTAACATGTTTATTACAGGTGCAGTTATAACCACTTTAAATCGTTGAGTTAAATCTATAATCTTAAAAGCTTATATGCTGAGTGTATTCAGCAACATGTTGCACTAGAGTTTACTTGACAACAGGTGACAGAAGGAGGACAAGTCCATGGGGACCTCATCACCATATTTGGAAAAGGATGCCAGAAAGGGGAACTCCTGTGTCTGCATTTATCTCTTAAAATTGATCATTGTCTGTAGAAGAGGCAAATAATGTTCTTAAGATGCAAATTATGTGCTTGTAAATGCAAGAGGGGGCGTTATAATACCCTGATGTATAAAAGCAGTCCAAAGTGTATTTTTGGGCGGAGATTTACAACTGATGTTTTGCAGTTTACACCTCCCCACGCTGCGTGTATTCATTAAAATCAATTGTTTTGATCAAGCTCTTCTGGACCATCGTTGTTTTACTCTCGTCCTCAATTTCGGACCCTTAACAATACACACAGACACACAGAGTTTGCAGCACACCATGGGGTTTTATGATGGGGTCGCTTCTATAAAACTGTGCTTCACAAACAAAGCAGAGAAGATCTGAAGAGGGACACCGGCCTTGCACATCTCCCCTTCTAGAAGATGCATGCTTAAATGAAGATGAATGAAGATGAATAAAGGTTTTTGTGAAAATGACTACTGGGTCCGGTGCCATCTCTGGATGCCCAAGGAATAAAAAGAACTGGGGTGAAACTGATTTCGTAACAGTTTTGGTGCCGTGAAACCCGGGATTCGCTCAAGGCCCAGAGAGGATGAATTGGCAGAGCTGAGATCGTGAAAACGAGGCGAACAGAGAGCTAGCTCACATGATTAAAAGGTAAGCACGACCTGTTTATTTTCGAACCGTGCATATTGTTTAAAGCCTAAATTATCTGTTCGCTAAGTTGAACGTATCTCAGTGTAAATTCACTCAGTAGGTTAAAGAAGCGGTGTTTGATCTGTCTTAGTTATTAGTTAATAGAATCGGTGTTTCATCCACGGCGGTGTGTGATCCGTCTTAGTTATTAGGAAAAAAGTGGCGATGCTGTGATCCGTCCCCGTGCGTTAAAGCAGGAAACGTGTGTTACTATTAGTTAGAAAGCGGGGTTTAAGGCCTCGTCGCTGGCTAAGTGCCGTGTGTGTTCCGGCCTTGGTTGCTCCACCTATTCTCGGACGCGGGGGTAGGACCTGTGAGGGCAGGAGATCCAGGGTGGTTATCTAGGCACCGGGGACGCCTTAAATAACTAAGTCGGGGAGAGGTCCCTGTCACAGTCTAAAGTCTGCATAAAAGCAGGATCGGTTGCTTTCGCCGGTTAGATTCCGAGCTGAGTTGAACCAGTGCCTGATGCAGAAAGAGGACTGTGTAGTGTGTGTGAAAGTGCAGTTAGAGTCTGTGTCTCGTCTGAAGTACGGGAGTCAATTAAAGTAACAAAAAGAATTTGAGTCTAAAAGTGTGTGTTTGTGGTGTGCAGAAATCGCGGCAGGAGGCCGTGTCACGAATTGTTGCAAACTGTGAAGTCAATTGGGGGGTTGAATTTGGTTTTATTTTTTGGGGAAGAGAAGCCGCGGTATCGAGTCCGTGGCGCAGTTTGAATAATTTGTGAGGTGTACAAGAGAGGACGGCACTCGCTCTGTGTGCTGATCAGGGCGTTGTCCTGAATCAGCGGAGGAAGTGTCTCGCAGAAAGTTTGAATGGGACTGCAAGAAGCGTGAGGTGTGTGTGAGCCAGCCTCGAGGGGCGGGTTCACAGGTGAAACAAAGGAGAAGTGTGTGTGTGTGTGTGTGTATGTGTGTGTGTGAGAGAAAGAAAGGTGGGGGCGAGTGACCAGCCTGTGAGTGTGTGTGTGAATTCTTTGATGACAAAAGAGGGAGAAAAAGTACATTAGTTGATTTTCTGTGAAATAATAATAGTCAAGAAATTATAGTGATCAAATAGGAGAAAGTGAACTAAAATAAATAAAGAAAACTATACAGTGGATTAGTGTTAAGGTAATGATAAATAAATTGATAAAATTAACAGTGACATTTAAAGGTGCTCAAGTATTCAAGGATGAATGGAGAATTCGATTGGATTGGATGAGAGCTGTTGGGGTGAAAGGAAAATGAGGTTGGAGGAGTGAGTTAACAGGTTAATGTGTGGGTGTAAAACAATGGGGTAAAAAAAAAAAGAAAAAGAAAAATAGAGAAAATAATGAAAACAACGAAAATAAAAAGTGTGGAAGTGTGAGTGGAAAATTGTCTCCAACTGGGGGAAGCAGTGACACTACAGGTCACCTTCTTCCCCTGCTGAACACAAAAGAAAACATAATTTGGAGTGTTGTGGATGACAATAATTAATAACAACATCAAGAAGATTTTTTGTGTTTGCAGTTAAGAACAAATAAAATTTCATTTTTGGGGTTTAAAGTCAGGAGAGTTTAAAACAAAATGAGCGGAGATGTGTTGCTTTAGGAGTGATGAAAATATATGCAGTCACAGTGAATATATGCAGTCTGTCGATTACAGGTGGGGAACGGACCTGGATCAATTCTCCACGGGCAGCAGTCGGAAGAAAATTATAGGTTAAGATCATTAGAAACAAAAAATAGAAACACCCAGCCAGAATTTTTGGCTGAATTGTTTTGCAGCTTCCCGTCCTCATCCTGAAAAAGCAAGCTCCAAGGAAGCTAATCTCTCCTTGAAGACACGGAGTGCAGTTCCAGAAGCACAAGCATGAACATCAACAGTGGACAGCAGTCCAAGAGACAATACCAGAGTCCTGAGCAGAGAGGTCCAGCAGCGCTATGGGCAAACGACATCAGAAAGAGAAGATCCATCATCTTGATTGGATGAATGGAGATGCGTTTCCAGCAAGCTGCAACTTCACTGTGTGTGAAGGACTTTTGAGAAGATGGTTGGAGTTTGACATTTGCCATGTTTGGAGCAAGATGGCAATGAAAGAGACAGTGGGAGCATACACGGGACAAAGCTGAAGAGAACTGACTGCCATTGGACTGCAAAGTGGGAGAGGAGAACGGAGAGAAAGGAGCAGGTGAGGACAGAGGAATGCTGTTTTAGTGTGGGGAATTAAATTGGGTTAAGGAATCCGGGGAGACAAGCGACTGCCTGGAAGTGGAGGATTGACAAAGTGTCCAGACCACCACAAAAGGGGGAGGAAGACAAGCACTGAGGTATGTAAGTGTACTGTTAGAGAAAAGAGAAAGGCAACACCACACATGCACATGATATGTACTAGAGGTAGCACACAATCATACAGAAAGTGTCACACATCAAAAGAGGGTATTTGTAGAAGGGGTTAACAACACACAGCGTGGTTGCCTATGGTAACCTGCAAGCATTTGGGGTTTAGCTGTGTATGACTATGACAGAGTTTTTCATTTAGATCTTTCTGAAACAAAAAGGTGGAGTGAACGGAGTTTTGTTTCAGAAAAAAGGGGGAAGGTACATAAAAGGACACCCAGAAATAGAAAATGCATTAACTCGACTAACACACACACACGCAATGAAGCTCATTAGGATCAAACATAATATTAAGTAGGCAATACTGTTACCATCATCCTGTCTGGTTTATTGAGTGGGTTGAGAAGTGATAGATAGACGACTGAATTAGCATTATTTTGGGGAATATGATTGCAGGGGTGAACAGAATCCTGCAGCCAGAGTTTAAATGAGTGAAACAGCAGATTTTAAGTTTTTTGTTTTGTTTTTTGTTTCTGATGTATGGGGAAGGTGTTACTATGGCACACACCTGGGGAGAAAGGAAGAAACTGATCATGTCAAAGAATATTGCGTTTGTGTGAAGCGTGTGGTTGGTTGATGAAAGTTTTGGGGATTTAATTTGCTGATGCATTTTTCTTTTTCACCAAGTTTTAGACTTGGTGTGTTTTCACTTTTTAGAGAAAGAATATTTTGGGACAAGTCCTAAGACTGGGCTTCTGTATTTTTATTTAATTTTGTTTTTCAGTTTTATCTGTTATTTTTTATTTTATTTTTGTTTTTGAACAGTGCACTGAGTTTTGTTTGGAAATTTCTTTTCTTTAAGCAGATCTGCACGATGGGAATTGAAAGCGTTATACGACACGTCGGGAAAACGTTTCCAAGTGAGCTTCTCCAAATTACAATGGGCTCGGGAGAAAGCCACTTATTTGGGACAATTAAAGTCCCTGTCCAAAAGGATTCAGCGAGGTAATCTAGTCTAAATTTCTTCTTTTCTTTTTTGAAATGACGTCATTTTGCTGAGGGTGGAAACGAAATGCGACGATCGATTCCACTATCAGCAAAGAATCACGGAATGAATGAATGAATGAATGAATGAATGAGTGAAAAGAAAAAAACTGACTGGTAAAAGCTGATAAAAGCTGACAAGACTTGACCACTACTCAAGGTTAACCTCCACCTAGACAGGACAAAAAGGTGGATGAATTTATGTGTGTTTCTTTTTACAGGAGCAGAAAGATGACAGCAACATCCTAGGTTGCGTGACGATTTAACCTTTTAAATGCCACATTCTGTGTTTGTGAATCTACCAGGGGTGTGTTATTCATGGGCTTGTGTTGCTCACAGAAGTTACCGAGAGAAAGTGTGTATACACCTGCGCAGCGCTAACATTTGCATTCTCTTTTCTACAGCATTACAGTTCTTCATGTGATTTGATCATGTGATTTATAACAGGACACAACTGGTTGGTGTTAGTTTTTTTTACTACAGGATTGATTATGCTATCATACTGTGTTGGGAAAATGTGAAGGTTACTTTGACAATGAGAATAACATGTGAGACATTTTCCGTGTTGAAATCAGTGTCACTCCTTTTTATACCAGGGTTAACTTTATGACCTTTTACAACACCTCTGGAACCTGTCGACCTGCGCCTGACCACCAGGATTGTCCATGTGTGTTGCTAATGTTTGTTTTTTCTAAGAGTGCATGTAGAGGATTCAGCAGAAACTGACAAGTAACATGAGAAAGCAAATAAGAGACGCAGTGTTTATGGAATAGTTGAATATGGGGCTCATTAGCTGGCCACTATTGCAGATTTTCTCAAATCATTAAATCACTATTATTGCCATAATTTGTCCCAAATCATGAATCATTCCAATTTATTCCACAATTTAATCGGTGACTTTCCTTAAGCAATGTCACTCCACTCATTTTATCACTATGAGTAGTGATAAAATGAGTGGAGTGACATTGCTTAAGGAAAGTCACCGATTAAATTGTGGAATAAATTGGAATGATTCATGATTTGGGACAAATTATGGCAATAATAGTGATTTAATGATTTGAGAAAATCTGCACATGATACTTGTCTTTTATGCTTGATACTTTATTACTCTTATGATCTATATTTGGTTGCAAATGTGAAGTTTGATTTAACAGATTTGTCTTCCAGGATACAGGCTCCAGGTGGAGCTGGGAGTTAAATAAGCTAAACATGTAACTGCTGACTAATGTATGTATGGCTGCTCCAAGTGGGAAACCCTGGAGATTGTTTTAGAGAGAATTTGCAACATTCTTGTACATGTCTCATTGGGGAGTTGACACATGGCGAGAGCCGTGTGGCACAAGAGGAGTGTCGATTTGTAATCTGCAGGTACCATGAGAAGAAGCGAGTAAGGAAGAGCGCCCACAAGATGGAAGCTGAGGCCAGGAGAAAGGCTTCAGGAGGATCAGAGATCATCTTCAGCACAGCATACATCGCACAGAGAGCTGTGCTACTGGGCTTCCAGGAGATCAAGAGGAGACTTCGCACAGCAAAATCTTTAATAAAATGAAAGAGAATTCCACGTTGACGTTGAGGAAGACAACTAAGGTGTACGACGTGCTCTGCCTTAAATCTTCAGCAGCGTTGGAACGTGAGAACCTGAGGGATGAAGGGAGCGTGCCAAGCTCCAAAAGTGACGGCACAGAGGAAGTCCAACGATGGAAGTGTGATTCTGTGTGAAGCACAAATGCTAGGAGACTGGGAAATAGTTGACACCTGTTTTTCCCAGGATGAAGATCACCTAAAGTGTGTCACTTTGCCATGCAGATTTGATGCTCTGCAGAGAAGCCTTCTGCGAGGGAGAAGATGTAAACAGACGAGCCTTTCGTCTACATTTACATCATGTCAACTTCTCTAGGCTGGTTGAGGGGAAATTAGAGAGTTACGGTAGTGTTAGGTGTGATAACTGTTGTTATTGTAACTGTGATTTTTCTTATAAGTGAGTTGCCCAGAGACAGACCTGAATCCATTCCGGCGACTCCACCATCACAGGTCACGGCGAAGCGAACCAAACGCAGTGAAACAGGTAAATCAGATAAGTGTCTTGATTATTATGGCGGTATAGAGTTGGACTACGTTAAAGGGTTCACAACCTCGTATACGTTTGATCTTTGTGCTGTCATTAAACGTAAGGGCTTAAACAGTTCATGGCGGGGACATGATGTCTGGGTAGGTTACAATCCTATGGTAGATATAGAGTGTAATAATCAGAACATAGTCTACCCCTATCACACTTATTGGAAGGACCCCTTCCAGAACCAGCTCCTTTATATCCCGAAGACCAGTGGGGATTTGAGTGCATGCTCAGACTCACCAGAGAAGCGGTTTCTGAAGGTATTTGTACTACGTTAGCTAGTTTGTTTCCACCAATAGGTAATAATACTGTACTTGGTCCCTTTACGCCAAGAAAAGCCAACTACACATGTTTTAACTTTACTGTGTCTTTCCCTGACAGACATGAGCATGAGGCCGGGGAGATTAAAACCGATTGGTGCACTGTGATGTACCTGGCCAGAGAAAAGGTATCAAGAGACACCGGCATCGAAATAGGCCTGTGGGCACGTGCTGGTTTGTATTATTATTGTGGTGGGTACAGATTGTATGTCAGAATTCCTAGTGGGACTTCTGGTCTCTGTGCCATGGTACGTTTAGGTGCACCTCACGTTTTAGTAGGTAGGTGAAAAGGGGGTGCGGCTGGCTAAGCCCGGCACCACACAACTGACAGCCAGGCGGAGAGGCCATGTGTTGGCCAAACGGTCACCAGGATCGTTTGACCTTACAATAGGATCACCAACATATATAGATGCTATTGGGGTTCCTAGGGGTGTGCCTAATGAATTTAAGTTAGTGGACCAAATTGCTGGAGGATTTGAAAATCTCCCAATAATTTCTGCATTCTTTCCAGTAACTCCTAGAAAGAATGTGGATCGGATTAATTATGTGCATTATAATGTCCTGAGACTGGCGAACCTTACCAGGGACGCGGTTGAAGGGCTTGCTGAGCAGTTGGGTCCAACATCTTTAATGGCAGTACAAAATCGGATAGCGCTAGACATGCTGATGGGGGAAAAAGGGGACGTTTGGGCAATGTTTGGGGATATGTGTTGCACCTTTATTCCAAATAACACAGCTCCTGATGGCTCTGTGACCCGAGCGCTGGAAGGCCTGAGGACGTTGTCCACCACAATGCATGAGCATTCGGGAGTGGATAACCCCCTGGAAGCATGGATGACCTCTGTCTTTGGACAATGGAAAGGTTTCATTATGTCAATTATGGTTTCTCTGTCTGTATTTACTGCAATATTAGCGACGTGTGGGTGTTGCTGTGTGCCTTGTATCAGAGCTTTGCTCGTAAGACTCATCAATCGTGCTGTGGGAGAATCTGATACAAAGGCCGACACCATGATGCCACTTTTGGGAAATGGGGAGTCACAGTATGAAAACATTATGGTGAAAGATTTAATTTAGTTTTATCTGCCTTGGGGCAGATAAAAAGGGGGACTTGAAGATATGTTTAGCCTATTTTAGAGTTCAGAAATGTAGAATTATTGTAGAGATACTGACACTGCCCTCGATGTAATAAAGGTCTGAGTGTGTCATAAACTTAGGAGTGGATTTCTAGGAGACCCTCCCCCACTTGAGCTGTGAAAGTAAGACAAAGAGAAGTTAATGCTGAGTGGAAATTCCCCAGGGAATACCTGGGTGGGGGTCTCAACATTTGTAACTGGATAACTGCGGTCTGGAAGGGGGATTACTTTTATGACCCCCAGGAAGTCACGTATACAGACACACACACAGAGTGCTTTGACGGTTAGGACACACCCACACCTACATACACACAGTCACTCACGTGCACTCACATAGACATACGGGTACGCGCACACACAGGCACTCACGTGCTCGTGCATACACACAGACACACAGAGTTTGCAGCACACCATGGGGGTTTTATGATGGGGTCGCTTCTATAAAACTGTGATTCACAAACAAAGCAGAGAAGATCTGCAGAGGGACACCGGCCTTGCACATCTCCCCTTCTAGAAGATGCATGCTTAAATGAAGATGAATGAAGCTGTCTCTGGATGCCCGAGGAATAAAAAGAACCGGGGTGAAACTGATTTCTTAACACTACCCACAGTTTCAGTGGTTTACCTACCTGCTCATTGAACCTGAAACTTCTCTACAACGACTTTCAGTTCCATACATATCTATTCGCATTCCGAGGTAATATTTCTGAACTCAGCTGCGTAAACTTTAACTAGAATTAAAGTACAGTAAACTTCTTGATATGTGCTGCATTTGAGTGCATTTAGGCAACCTTGACTGAATGATCTGGTTGCTATGGATTCAGTGGACAGTAGGTCCTGTACACGAGACCCTCTCCCAGTAAGAAATGCTGGGAAGCCATGAACAGGCCTTAAGACAACTCATAGAATTGCAACAAAATAATCAGCAGCAAATCTGACAAATTGCAGGTATGAGCCAATGCATCAACAGTAACCCAAGCACTTGCTTCCCCAACAACAGCAACTGCTCCCACTTACTAATAGAAACCTCCATTTACATCTAGTACACCTCGAAAACCCTCCATGCCACATCCAGAGTCCTTCAGTGTTGATCTGGAAAAATCTAAAGAATTCATCTTTGGTCATTTCTTTAAAGATTATGCTTTAGATTATTCCAAGTCTATGCTGTGAGTTTAGAGAAAGAGCTTTGAATTGGGCCAAAGCTAATATTAAATAGGAACTGAGCAGTGACTTACAGTTGGTTTGTGAGGTTTTCTGATTCAATTCAATTTCAATTTTATTTATACAGCGCCAAATCACCACATCAGTCGCCTCAAGGCGCTTTAGCACTTAACATAACTAAGGGAGGATTCAGGGTCACCTGGTCCAGCCCTAACTATATGCTTTAGCAAAAAGGAAAGTTTGAAGAATCTTGAAAGTAGAGATAGTGTCTGTCTCCCGAATCCAAACTGGAAGCTGGTTCCACAGAAGAGGGGCCTGAAAACTGAAGGCTCTCCCTCCCATTCTACTTTTAAATACTCTAGGAACAGCAACTAAGCCTGCAGTTTGAGAGCCAAGTGCTCTAATAGGGTGATATGGTACTACAAGGTCATTAAGATAAGATGGGGCCTGATTATTTAAGACCTTGTATGTGAGGAGCAGGATTTTGAATTCTGGATTTAACAGGAAGCCAGTGAAGGGAAGCCAATACAGGAGAAATCTGCTCTCTCTTTCTAGTCCCTGTCAGGACTCTTGCTGCAGCATTTTGGATTAACTGAAGGCTTTTCAGGGAGTTTTTAGGACTTCCTGATAATAATGAATTACAGTAGTCCAGCCTGGAAGTAATAAATGCATGAACTAGTTTTTCAGCGTCACTCTGAGACCGGATATTTCTAATTTTAGAGATGTTGCGCAAATGGAAGAAAGCAGTCTTACATATTTGTTTAATGTGTGCATTGAAGGACATGTCCTGGTCAAAAATGACTCCAAGGTTCCTCACAGTGTTACTGGAGGCCAAGGTAATGCCATCCAGAGTAAGAACCTGTTTAGATACCATATTTCTTTTTTCTCTGCACCACACAAATGCCATACTAGGATTGATTATTTTTTCTTACCAGAGCTGTTATTGCACTTAGTCTTATCGTGTGAGATTGGTAGTATTATAATTTCAGATCATGCCAATGTAATGCTGGATCTTTCTCTCAAAAATATGGTAAACAGAGCAAAATACTGGAGATTAAATACAACTATTTTAAAGGACCATACATTTATATCTTACTTCAACACTGAGTTTAGATATTTTTTGTCTATCAATTTGCAGTCAACAAATGACTCCGCCCTACTGTGGGAAACTATTAAAGCGTACACTAGAGGGATTCTTATTTCTTACTCAATCAGTAAGCGGCAGTGGAAATTGAGGAAGCAGAATCAGTTAATGACAGAACTTAAAACAAAAGAAAGGACTTATGCTGACTCCCCAACTCCGGCTTTACTGCAAGAGATATCTGCAGTCAGATCAACTTTAGATAGCCTTTTTACGCAAGATGAAGAGGTTAACCTTAAGTTTACTAGACAAAGATTTTATGAACATGGAAACAAACCCAGAAAATACTTGGCATATCTTACTAAGAAAAGATCTGAAACACAATTTATTACAGTTATTTGTGATGCTCAGAATGAGTGCGTATATGATAGTAAAACTATAAATAGCATCTTCAAAGAATTTTATTGTAGACTATATACATCTGAACAATCAGTTGACGCACTGGAATTAATGGAGGATTTCTTCTCCAGGCTCAATTTGCCTACCATAACAAATAAACAACAGACTACCCTTAATGCTCCCATTTCTAGAGAGGAAGTACTAAACGCTATAAAAACTTTAAAGAACGGAAAAGCCCCAGGACCTGATGGTTTTAGTAGTGAATTTTATAAAGAATTTAGTGAGCTGTTAATAGACCCATTACTTAATATGTTTAATTACTCGTTCTTACATAATAGATTACCTCAGACTCTAAGGGAAGCTAATATTTCTCTTATTTTGAAGAAGGGGAAGTGCGCAGAGTCTTGTTCGTCTTATAGACCGATAGCTCTTCTAAATGTGGACCAGAAGATACTTTCTAAAATATTAGCTACTCGACTTGAAATTCTCCTGCCTGGAATTATTAAAGAAGATCAAACAGGCTTTATAAAAGGCCGTAATTCTCGTAATAATGTCAGGCGCCTTCTCAATCTAATTCAGGCTGCTCAGCAAAGGAATATGGGCGGTTTGGTGCTTTCTCTGGATGCTGAAAAAGCTTTTGACCGGATAGAATGGACTTACTTATTTTATACTTTAAATAAATTTAGTCTTGGTGATAATTTCATTAAGTGGATAAAGATTTTGTATGATAATCCTCAGGCGTCCATCTTGTCCAATGGACTGAAATCAGATAGTTTCCCATTGTATAGAGGAACGAGGCAAGGCTGCCCACTGTCACCTCTTTTGTTTGCTATTGCCATCGAACTGTTAGACGAGGCTATAAGGACGGCACCTGATGTACGGGGCTTGCAAATCGATTATGAGCATAAGATCAGTTTATATGCAGATGATGTTTTAATATTTATTTCTGATCCAGAGACATCAATACCAGCTTTACTTAACATTATTGATACATTTAGTCAATTCTCTGGTTATAAAGTAAATTTGACTAAGTCGGAGGCTATGCCAATTAGGACCCTTAATTCAGTGCCAACTTGACTGTCTTCCTTCCCCTTCAAATGGTCCCCCACAGGTTTTGTATACTTAGGGATATTTATAACTCCAAAATTTAAACAAATGTATAAAGCAAATTTTGTCCCTCTGTTCGAGAAGGTAAAGCAGGATTTGGAGATGGAATTCCCTACCCATTTCCTGGCTAGGACGTATAGCTTTGATTAAGATGAATATTTTGCCTCGACTGTTATATCCTGTTCAAATGATTCCAGTTATATTTTCAAATAGGGTGATGAAAGATCTGAATGGCTGGCTAAGCTCTTTTATATGGAGCAAACGCAGACCAAAACTTAAGATGGCTACATTGCAGCTCCTGAGTTCAGTAGGGGGTTTAGATTTACCAAATATTAGAACATATCAATTGAGTACTCACATGTGCTATATTCATGACTGGATCATAAATAATTTACACTCTATCTGGTTGGGGATTGAAACCTCTCTTTCAAAGTATCCATTAAGGGACTTACTGTTCTTTAAGAACTTTAAAGATATTAGATTGAGCTGTGATAATCCAGTCACACTTAATACGCTTAAGTCCTGGCGGTCAGTATGTCGAATTGAGGGAAGGTTGAAGTTAACATCTGTGTTTACCCCTATTGTGAATAATCCTGACTTTCAACCGGGGATGTTAGATATAGGTTTTAAGGAATGGAAGAACAAAGGAATTTACAGACTGAGGGACTTATTCTCTGACAATGTAGTTATGTCATTTGACCAAATGGTTGAGAAATATTCTCTCTCCAAACATGACTTTTTCCGTTACTTACAGATAAGGCATTATATCTTGCATAGTACTGACTTTAGTGAGAGTCATGAAGTCTCTCCTGTTGAAAAATTATTATTTTTAACAGACAAAGGGGTACCTGTGAAGATATTTTATAAGGCTTTATATTCTGTACCTTCAGTGATGTCACAGAAGCTTAAAGGCACATGGGAAAAGGAGTTAGGTATAGCAATTGATGATGAAGAGTGGAAAGATGTCTGGAGTTATGCCAAATCAATCTCAGTTTGTAATCTTACCAAAGCAATACAGTTAAAAATTATACATAGAATGCATATATCCATATTTCGCAGACATCAGTATAGTCCTACCTTTTCACCCATGTGCCTTAAATGTAAGACAGAAATTGGTACCTTAACTCACAGCTTCTGGTCATGTTTGAAATTGCAAGAATATTGGTCTAATGTGTTATCTGAAATGGAGAAGATTTTCTGTTGTGAATTGGATATGGACCCTATGTCTCTCATACTGGGCCTCCCCAGCCATGTTAATATTCAAGAATAATAGGAGATTGTACTGTGTTCTCACCTATGCGGCGAGGAAGAATATACTACTCCAATGGATTAATGAAAAAGCACCAACTATTAAAGGTTGGCAAAGAGTAGTGTTGGATCTAGTGCCATTGGAATATCTTACATGTCTACTGCATTCAAAAACAGATCAATTCTTTAAGGTGTGGGAACCATACTTGAATTATGTGGAACCTGATGTTTCTAATATTATGTTACAAGGATTCTCTTGAGTGTTCAAATTTCAACGTATTACTGGGACTACAGGTATTGCACTGTATTGTAGTCTCTTTTTATTCATTTATTTATTTATTTATTTTTAGATGGACCTGAGCTGGTGTTTTGTGCTTTTATGCTTAGTTATCAGTCTGTTTATTTGTTTGTTTTTGTTCTGTTTTGTTTACTTGTTTGTTTATGTTTTTTATTTATTTATTTTTGGTTCTGAATTGTATACTTTATTATGTTATGCAATTATGTACTATTTGTGAAAACAGGAAAAACTAATAAAAAACATTAAAAAAAAAAAAAGATACCATATTTCTAAGATTTTCAGGGCCGAGTACAATAACCTCAGTTTGATCTGAATTAAGAAGCAGAAAGTTAGAGACCATCCAGATCTTTATGTCTTTAAGACATTCCTGCAGTTTAAATCGGCCTATAATTCCAGATGACGCCTCCTGCAAGCTTTTAAGGCAGCTTTTAAGGCATTGCACAGTGCACCAGACTACTTTTCATATTTCTGACTTCCCTTTCCCCAAGTGTGGTTACCGAAGCGGGCTGAGAGCACAGTGTACTTAGTGTACTGTTTCAGCAAAGTCTAAATGATCAAACAAGGGAACTTACCTCTAAACATAAAACCAACACTGCTGATTCTTCCATCTCTTAAATCATAAAAATAGATAACTGTCTAATTGAATGAAGAGCATAAAAGGATATATTTCAAAGTGTGCCTTCAGGGCCCCCCCTTATTTCTGTTTCTGGAGTCTAGAAAACTGGAGACATGTAAATAGGAAGGTAAGCAAACACCCATGTCTGAGTTGGCTCCTAAGTCAATGGGTAGGCCCTGTTATATCAGGATTTTGTTGGTACAACTTTTATGTAGAATTAGAGCCACTGTCTGCTTACGATGATGATTTAGTACATAAAAGGTAGCTAGGCCTTTAAGATGACAGTAAATAAACCATTACTTAAAAAGCTATCACTTGACATAGCTATCTTAGCTAATTATAGGCCAATCTCCAACCTTCCTTTTATCTAAAAAAAAATCTGAAAAGAGTAGTTGTAAAAGTGCTAACTGATGATCTGCAGAGGAATGGCTTATTTGAAGAATTTCAGTCAAGTTTAAGTACTCATCACAGCACAGAAACAGCTTTAGTGAAGGTGATGTTCTTAAGGCCTTTGTCATTAGGTCATTTGATTGTTGGGGTTTCCTCTCTGTTATTGTAGGGTCTTTAACATATAATATAAAGTGTCTTAAGGGAACTGTTGTTATGATTTGGTGCTATATAAAGAAAACTGAATTAAGTAGTTCAATAACCAACAAAGCCCAGTACATTGCAAAATATGTAAGAAAACTGTTCTCCCGAATAGTGGAAACAAACTTGTTTTACCACTTGAGTCAATAACATGGTTGAGTACAAAAAGAGAGATGTACTACAATGTGGGATTCATATCTCAGTGAGCTGTGTCAAGCTTAAAACCTGCATTTTTTGTTTCACGACAGTGGCTCTCTTAGCTAAACCACCGTGGTAACTAATGGTGAACACATAACGTGGTTGAGAGCAAGTAAAGTTTTATTTGTATAGCACATTTCAAGATAAGCATCTCTAAGTGTTTCACACTAAAATGCCAGAAGATAAAAACAAAAGTTAACAAAAAGCAAGTGAAAAAAGATGACTTTTTAGCTGTTTTTATTAAAGAGACCGCAAGGTCCACAGATCTCAAGCTCAGAAGGAGAAAGTTCCAAAGTCTGGGGGTCACTGTTGCAAAAGCTCTGTCTCCTTTAGTTTTCAGCCTCATGTGATGCTTTTGGTAACGCTGGTACATGTATATACCAACACTGCCTGTATATACCTTTTGTAGTTGATGATGCCTTTCCAGATGTGCAAGCTACCAAATCCACAGGTGCTAATATACCTCCATGCTATCAGATATGCATGCTTTTGACATGTGTGCTGATAACAATCTGTATGATCCATCTCCTCTTCGGTCTGGAGGATGCATTCTCCATGTTTTCCAAAAAGAATTTCAGATTTTGATTTGTCTGACTAAAGAATGGTTTTCTGGTTTGTCAGTCTGTTTAGTCCATTTTAAATGAAAGTAACGAGTAACTTGAAGTAACTGAGTTACTTTTTTAGAGAAGTAACTAGTAATGTAACTAAGTTACTAATTTAAAGTAACTTACCCAACACTGCTGACGGGAATCTACAGCGTCTTGAGCTGAATTAAGACTTCAGAAGTCATTCGTCATGTCGATAAACTCTCAGGTTGGTAATAAATGTATTACATGTATAAGAACAAGCGTCATGTTAACAATTGATAGCCGTACAGTAACTTTTATGCTTATTGTAGCTGTTAGCTAAAAACGCTAATTTAGCCTAGTTTGCCCTGGATTTAGCTTTGACAAACAAATATGATCGACTGTTTCTAGTAGGATTCCAAAGTTGTCATCTTGTACCCTGTCAGAGCCCTGTATGCTTGCAGAGACCCCTACAGTAGGGAAACATGCAAAACAGTGTCCAAACCTTTGTATTTGAGCTTTATTTATGTCTTACACAGCATCCCAACTCTTTAGCTAACTTAATAACTTTAGCTAAAGTGAATAGTTAGTCTAATTCATTAGTGCAGCATTACTGGATCACCTCTGTTTGAAGTGATATAACATGATATACAACTATCACTGAAACAGCAAACTTTGTAAATAAACAACACTTCTCATTCTCTAAACGTTTGGCCACAGCTGTAGATTACACTATCAGTGCTTTTTCACTCTTGACAATAATTACATTTCTAAATTCTCTTTGTGCATTTACAGGTAAACAATATCTAATATTTTATCTAAATGACTGCTTTGTCTTTGAAAAGGTGAAGAGCCTGAGGCCGGTGACAGTCCAGTTTTACTCTAAGTCGGGGCTCGCAAAAAATTTCAAAATCTCTGGTAGCCCTTCGGGCAGGCACTCTTCTGTTTTTGGTAGCCCAAAATAAATGTAAGTAGCCTGAATAAAAAGAATACAATTTTTGATTGATGTTTTTTTTCTTTACAATATTATATATTAAAGTATAATATTGTGAAGGAAACAAAACATCAATCAAAATATTGTTAAAATACAAATTACAACAATTGTATAAAAAAATTACAATCATCACCTCAAATACTTGGTTCTAATTGAACAGAAATTTCTATGAACTTGTCAGAACTGTGTAGAACATGAATCAGTCTGTGTCAGATCCTCAGGTAAACAATATCTAATATTTTATCTAAATGACTGCTTTGTCTTTGAAAAGGTGAAGAGCCTGAGGCCGGTGACAGTCCAGTTCTACTCCAAGTACATCCTTACGGTGGCTCACAGGACAAGGCTACATTCCTGTCCTGCCAGAAGAGAAGAGAAACTTCAGAGTCTTCATGCAGTTCAACCACACCTGTATGACAGGGGTCTCAAACTCCAGTCCTCGAGGGCCGGTGTCATGCAACCTTTCCATGTGTCCCTGGTGCAACACACCTGAATACAATTAGTAGGTCATTAGCAAGAGTATAGAACTTGACTGCATGCTGAGGTGGCAACCCCTAACCCAGGGGTCGGCAACCTGTGGCTCTGGAGCCACATGCGGCTCTTTAGTCCTTATACTGCGGCTCCGCCTGGTTTGGGCAAATAAATTAGAAGTATTTAGCTGAAGTGTATTTTATTTATGTTAGTTCTTTTTAACTCGTAGTTCTAAATTGGAAGATTATTGTGATATTGAAATATAAAAATAAAATTATATTCTATTATTTTTTCATTGCTCAAAAATAAGAGTCACACTCGCGGAAGCCGGTATTCCCGCCGAAACACCATGCATTTATCGAGACTTTCAACCCCAGGTAGGCCAATTATGGATCTTCGGATCCACATTATGTCAGCAGCTGTTCTCCACCGTGAACTATGTTAAAGACAAACACCGTTCACACCTGACAGATGACAGCTTACAGTCCTGCGTAAACTGACTTCGTATAGCCCCGATTTGTGGACTCTGTGCGCAGAGGTTCAGGAGCAGAAGTCCCATTGTAAACAAATCACGGCAGACCCGACGATGTTTCCATGAGCATGCTTTTGAGAATCTCTTTATTGAGCACTTTTCACACACGGTTGCTGTACGCATACAGCCGGCTGTAGCTTTTCAGCTCACAGCCCGACATACACCACCAACAACACAAAAGCACAGATAGCGCAAACGTAAAGGCAGCGAGGCGTGATTGCGGGTGTCGCTCAGGTGCGTCCGCCTCCCCTGCAGCAGCGCTGCAAACCACGCCCCGCCGCATGCATTAACCAGGTAAAATACATATTTAGGCAGAATTTTGCAAATATCTATTTTTCATTTTTCAGCAGCATAGTGCTTTTTCCAATTATTTTTTAAGAGTCAGGTCAAGGCTCCAACAGCCCAAAGGCGATATAAGGGTGGCGGCTGACAACAGTTTTTGTTTGCTACATGGATCATTTTAGTTCAGGTTGGTGTCTTTGCTTTTGTTCTATTTCTTTAAGAGTTCAAAATGTGTTGATTACATAAATATAATTTAATTTTCTCTGTAGCACTTCATGGATTTCATAAGCAGCACACCTTAGTTGTTCACACAAAGCATAAAGATAAAAACAAATATATACAGTGTTATCTTCATTTTAGATGTCAAAAAGTATTTGCGGCTCCCAGTGTTTTCTTTTGCGTGGAAACCGGGTCCAAATGGCTCTTTGGGTGTAAAAGGTTGCAGACCCCTGCCCTAACACTACCTACTCAAGTAAATTTAAGTAAATATATGTATTTGGAAACATATACTTCTAAAATACTTTTTTTGCACCATGTTCATTCACTCATGAGCTGCTGTAACGTGAATCAAATGGCTGAATTGCCAACTCAGCATGCATTCAAGTTCTATACTCTTGCTAATGACCTACTAGGTGTGTTGCAACAGGGACACATGGAAAAGTTGCAGGACAGCGGCCCTTGAGGACTGGAGTTTGAGACCCCTGCCGTATGGTGTTCATGCAGTTTTCTACCCCACAGTTACAGCATGTCTGACTGCCTTTTCAGCATATGCAAAAATATATGAGTTTAAGCATGTGATGACAAAGGCCTTCCATTATGGTGTTTGTCATCACATGTCACAGACATCTGGATGATCATTTGGAATAAACAAAAAACTAAAAACTTGTTACTTCATCTTTTATCTTTATTATTATTATTGTTCTTATTTTACATTTTTCATTGTTAGGCATTAGGTTTATTTATAGTAGGCCTTTCCAACTTCTTTCCCTCTTCCATGTTACTGTGTCAGCATCTATTTGGGGTTGGGAGTGGAACAGAAAGTAAGGAAATCCAAAGTGCCATTAAAACCAGGAGAGGTTCTTATATTTCAGAAGAAGGGATTAATTCAAAAGAAATGACCTCAATGCCATATTTTATTTAGGAACCCTAGAGAGCACTTTGCAAAATAACACATTCTTATAATTTCACCCTCAGATGAGCCAAGCTACGACTGTCAGGGAAGGTGATGTAGGTACAGAGCAGGTTAAGTTAATGTCTCTTGTCTAGATGAAGGCACAAGAGGGATCAATGGCAAGGCGTAGAGATTCAGTATCTTCAGTCTTCAGTGGACACTTCATTTCTGGCACAAAACACCTGTAAAAGATGGTCGATTTAGGAGGTGACCCGACAACTTCAGCCTGTCAAACATAGCAATGGAGCAGTATGTTTAAAAAAAACAACTAATTAAGCATGCACTCAGTACCCTAACAATTATTATGATAGTTAAACACAGTGATAGTCACATATCATATCACTTCAAACAGAGGTGATCCAGTAATGCTGCACTAATGAATTAGACTAACTATTCACTTTAGCTAAAGTTATTAAGTTAGCTAAAGAGTTGGGATGCTGTGTAAGACATAAATAAAGCCAAAATACAAAGGTTTGGACACTGTTTTGCACGTTTCCCTACTGTAGGGGTCTCTGCAAGCATACAGGGCTCTGACAGGGTACAAGATGACAACTTTGGAATTCTACTAGAAACAGTCGATCATATTTGTTTGTCAAAGCTAAATCCAGGGCAGACTAGGCTAAATGAGCGTTTTTAGCTAACAGCTACAATAAGCATAAAAGTTACTGTACGGCTATCAATTGTTAACATGACGCTTGTTCTTATACATGTAATACATTTATTACCAACCTGAGAGTTTATCGACATGACGAATGACTTCTGAAGTCTTAATTCAGCTCAAGACGCTGTAGATTCCCGTCAGCAGTGTTGGGTAAGTTACTTTAAATTAGTAACTTAGTTACATTACTAGTTACTTCTCTAAAAAAGTAACTCAGTTACTTCAAGTTACTCGTTACTTTCAGAGTAACTAGTTACTAGGGAAAGTAACTTTGGTTTTACTCAGAATTCTCTTGTTAATGTGTTGCTTCCGTAACTGGATACCCAGCAAGATTGCCAGTCTTCTAGCTTGCTTGCTTGCCACAAGTGCACTGTGCCACCTACCAATAGAAAGGAAAAAATAATGTGCACATTTCCACGAGAGAAATCCCACGCCTGGACCGTCGTTGACCGCTGCCATGATTCTAGCCTGCTTTTTACATCCAACACAAAAACTGCAATCGTGGTGCTTTTGATTGTACTCAGAACTTGGAAATTCTGCCTTCTGAATAGGAAGATGTAGGTAACACCAGACTGCAGATGAGCTGTATACAGGGCTGGACTGGGACAAAAAAATCGTCCCGGGTATTTTGACTAGAGACCGGCCCGCCATTATAGGAAAAATCATAAAGCCTTTGAATTAAAACAAACACTGTTGTGACAGTGATGTACACTGTTCTGATGGTATATATGTATCAATCTATCAATTGTTTGTTGTAAGACTCACCATCACCATCACCTGTTCAGCTCTGATGATTCAGTAAGGACCTCTCCTGGTTTCATCTGCATGTTTCCCTCTCACCAGATAACCAAACCGACATCATGACCAGCAGCTTTACAGCTGTGGCTCCAGCAAACATCAGCTGATACTAGCAATTAATATTAAATAAATTCTAACAACAGCTGATCAAGCTTAAACGTGCTGCTGTTGTTTAGCGCGACCTCCGCTGGTTTCCTCTTTCTGGCGCAAAGTGGGCGATAAATAAACAAGAGAGAAAAGCCGATCAGCTGATCATTGATCAGTTTCATGATTGAAGTAGAAACAGGAGAGGGAGGGGAGAGAATGAGAGAAGAAGAGGCAGCTGTGCAGCTTCAGCTTTGTGTCTTTTTCATTGTAGCTGAAGTCCGGGACAAACTGTGTTCCTTTTCACCTCAATACGAAACGTGAAATATTTTCACTGAAAACGAGACGATTCTGTTTTTTATGGGACGGTTGGCAACTCTAATAATTAACCTTATGAACAAAATAAAGTTCAACATCAGTAACATAGCACCCACCCAGCTGTATAGAAACTCCGTCATGCTAGCTAGCACGCAGTACGAAAATGTCAGCATACCGAAAATAAACTCCACCTAAACTTGGTTTATATCTGACCCAGATAGACTGCAGGTCATAACTTCTTACCTGAAGTTCAGTTCACCTGACACTCGGACGGGCGGCTGCCTCGGGTCTCTCCTCTTGCCTCCCTTTTCCTTCATCCACCTGCTGGCCTCCACCACTTGCTAATGTTACTGAATCTGTGGAAGCTCCGCGATATCCACCACACGAAGTAACGAATAACGAGCCTATCTAAATCCCAGTAACGAGTAACACGTTCCTGATTTTGGCATAATAACTAGTTACCGTGCTCGTTACCACAATAATAACGTAGTTACTGTAACGCGTTACTTAATAACGCGTTAGTCCCAACACTGCCCGTCAGTAACACTTTCGGTCCACTAGTAAAACGTAGTTCTATTAATCTGCGCTCGTTTACTCTTGAACCGGAACCGGATGTAAGTTCCAAAAAACTGAATTTTGGAACTGAAATTGAATTGTAGAACTGAAACTGTCAGGGTCCTGGGTCTGAGCGACCCAGGATCCCTGGGCAGTCATGGACTGGTGATGGTGTATGTATTTTTGGTGTTGCTGCTGCTCTTTTCCATGCTTGTAGATGTGAGTGTGTGTGTGTGTGTGTATGGGTGCAGGTGTGTCTGTACACTGGTTTACAGGCGCCTTCAGGCCTGGTGGGTGTGGCCCTGCTAGGGGACTGGCCACACCCGAAGCTACACACCTGCCGCTGATCAGGGCTCGTCGGGGGAGCTACTTAGGAGAGTCTTGGAGCTCCCACCGACATGGGATCATTGCTTGAGACTCCACGTTAGTCACCAGTTTAGGTTTTGTCGTTTAGTGTATGTCTGCCATTGATAAGTGTGCTGACGGCTGCCGCTATTGTTCCCTGCAGGAGGTGCGTGGGAGGCATGAAGAGCAGCGGGCACCGGGAGTGCCGACACACGGGAGCAGAGAGCACAAGGAGGATACGACACGGGAGTCTGGGGAAAACACAGGGATTTATTGTTGTTTTGCACCATACACTGTAAATAAACACACTGTCTACTCATAGAGCTCCGCGCCTGGGTCCTCATTCCCTACACCCCCCACGGTCTGCCATGCCGTACCGTGACAGAAACTGAATGGTGAGAGTGAAACTGAAATTATTCGAGAGCTGAATTTTTAAAGGATAAAATGCAGTTTCAAAGCAAATGAATTCATTTTCAATATATAAAATTCAATTTCAATTTAGTGATGATCATTTTCAAACCATAAATTCAATTTCAAATTAGACTAATTCAAATTCAGTTTTCAAAAGCATTTATTCAAGTCACAATTCAGATTCAATCTGAGCAATTCAAATTCAAATTTAACTTATTCAAATTCAGTTTCTGATGGCACAGATTTCTGCCCATACATATCCCGTCTGTCATAGGTCAGGAGATGGCCTATAGTCCTTTTAAGATTACATCTAGGTTTGTGTAAGCTAAGATTTTTTTTTTCTCATCCTGTTCCTTTTGGAAACTTGCAGGAAGAAACACTGTTGAAAAAAATGGAGCATAAACTCCTCATATCAAACCAAGTTTTGTGTTCACATCCACATTTTCACTATATGCAAGAAATCCATCTTCTCCATTTATTTAAATGTAGTTTCCATCAATAGCTAGCAGCAAAACAGTTGAAGGTTTCAAAGGTTTACAGCAATGCACAGCTAAGTCATGCTGCAGCTCACATGCACACACTGCTTCTATATTATTTTATAACTTGAACAAGCAAACCTAGCTGTTTACCTCATGTTTCTTTGGACAAAATTATGAAAAGTCCTCCTTTTTGGAATCTGATAACCCGTTGTTGGAATCTCACGTATTTTGTAGCATTATCAGATATTGATATACTACATATTGATACCTTTAAACCAATCCAAAATGTTGCTTACATAACAAATATTCTGGGATTCAACTCTTGCTTGTAAGAGACGTTATCCAAACATTCTGGAAAAAGGGCCATGGAAAAAAGTGAGAAACAAGATCAGGAGAATCCTTGTCCTTTTTTGTGACATGTACTGTGCATTATAAATTTATGACAATGTAAATGTGGAGTCAGACTGAAATGTGCTGAGACATCGGATGAAGAAGGAGAACACTAAAAATAGCAGCTGCAAGTGAGTCCATCTGGATAAGGGTGAGGAGAATAGGGTAAGAATTCCTAAGAACTTTTTGATGATTCCTCAAACATAACATAATAGTGTTAGAGTGGGCATCAATAGCCTCATTCTCCTCTCCAAGATCAATAAATTTATCCTACTGACCTACTACCTGCACTTTAAAAAGGTTGGAAGTTGATGGTGTCAACAGACGTTTTATGGCATCAGTGCATTGATCCTTCATCTTCTCTCTTCCGAGTCCCGAGAAGCTTAATTCTCCACTTCTGCTTCTTCTAACAAGCAAAATGTGTCTCTGCCTCCACCGTTCTTTGTGTTTGTCGCATCAGTCTAGTAAACCACTCCGAGGGCCTTCTTCATGTGCTCGTAGACCACATAGGAGATGCTGACAGCAGGAATAACTTTGAGGAAGTTGGGCGTGATGCCTCGGTACAGACCTGGCACACCTTCATGAGATATGATGTATTTGAACTGACCCACCATGGTCAGCTTGGTTTTACCCTCAGTAATGGCTGAAAGTAAAAATGAGAACAATGTAAGTTACAGAGAGTAATCTATGAGACAGACTTATTGCTAAATCGTTCCAATGTTTTGGTTAATGTAAACTGCCTACAATCTATCATTTACATCATATCGCACCCTGTGCCTGCATGCGAGTCCGGATGAGAGCGAGGGGATATGACGCTAGCTGGCCACAGGTGCTGGAGATAGTGCCACAGCCCAGCAGGACCAAAACTCCTGGGTCTGCTGAGTTGACACAGTACCTCTGGAGCCAGGCATTCTTCAGGGTCTTAAAGCATGAGCAATGAAAAATGTTAAGACACTAATAAAGGAGAGCAGTTAAAATGAAAGTTAGAAAGAGGAAGAGAAAAAAGAAGGGGAAAGAAATGAACTGAAACGCATACGCATACAGCCACTATGTTAGATAGTTTGTTTAGCCGCTCAATAATGCAAATATGTAATCAGCCAAATATATGTCAGGAAAACATGGTCAAGATGACCTGTTGAAATTCAGGATGGGGCAGAATGGTGAATTTACTACTGAATGTGGCATGGTTGTTGGTGCAAGATGGGATGGGATGGGTTTTTCAGAACCTACTGGGATTTTTCTACACAATCTCTGGGGTTTACAGAGAAGTAAAGTGAGTAAGTGTTACTTCTCTGGGCAAAAATACAATCTGTCTGCCAGAAGCCAAACAAGAATGAGTAGACCAGAAGACAACAATAACTCAAATGACCACCTGTTATATCTACATTATGCGTGCTTGGGAGTACAGTGTTCAGGTGTGGAGGTAATCCAAATGCAAGTGGTGAGTATGAGAGATTGAATGGAAAATATTAGGAGGAGAAGGAGAACACAGGTTAGCAATGCATGAAAACAGCAAAAAATAGACAACTGAGGTGGCCTGTACTAACAGAGGTTAGCAGAAGAACCGGGTAAGGACAGTTGACAATGCTGGCCTTAAATACCACTGGCTGATTGCTTCAAATAGCAAACAGGTACGGATGTCAGGTGAGCTGATTAGGAATCTGCCCAGA
Organism: Oreochromis aureus; assembly: GCF_013358895.1. NCBI lineage: Eukaryota > Metazoa > Chordata > Actinopteri > Cichliformes > Cichlidae > Oreochromis > Oreochromis aureus. The sequence goes on along the minus strand of NC_052945.1, from coordinate 34,394,772 downwards.
GGCAGTGCCATAACCAAACATGGCGAGACTTAGCCGGCCCATGAAAGGAACAAACATGCTAATGCTTCTGATCTGAAGTAACTCTTTATACACAGAGAGTGTACAGAAAGCAGTACATACCTCATACACAGCCAAGTCAATGCCAGCATATGGAATGATGCCCATTGTATTGGGCAGGTATCCTCTGTAGAATGCTCGGATGCCCTCAGTCTTCAGAATCTGTCGGGCACAGTCAGCCATACCTGAGTATTGTCCGGTCTTCCTTAATGTAAGGCGAGTTTTCAGCACCTATCCAGCATAGAGAGTATAAGAAAAAAAGCATACAAATCCAAAATTAACACAGGAGTGAGTAGAAACAGTAGCAAGAGGTTCTTCTTCAATGAGACAAAGAAGGTAGAACTGGTCTATGGTTTCATTAAACGCCTATTTTCTAATTCTTCCACTGATACAGTTGTGCTTTATGGTAGCATTTCTTCAGTTTAACTAAAGAAGCCTCTTAAATGAGAGGTGAAACGTCTTTTACCAACCATTTTTCTTCTTACTTTGAGCAGAAGCCAGATTTCCTATGCCATGCCTCCCCAGCTGCAAACAATATACAGAGCTAGCCACCGCTACCACCTTTAAGAGGGTTTGACTCCTTTTAACTACTTATGTCCAAACAATAATTTATAAGGGCTAAATGTGTGATCTCTCCATTAGCCACCATCAACCATGGCAAACCCTCCTCACAGTCTCCCCCATTTGATTGCATTAATTTGGAGTTCCATGTTTGATGGAAACAACCCGAAGCTCCCCTGACTTTGAGCATGATAGACTGAAGCACTGTTAAGCTTGATGTTAAGTTGTTTAAGAACTTGGGAGAACAGATTAAAGAAAAAGTTTGAATGATTTTTGGTATACTAAAAATGGAAATAAACTGAGTAAGCCCACACATGTGCCCCTGCAGCACCATTACTCCAAATTCATGTAATGCCCTAAACTGTCAAATTTGGATGGACCACAACCTTTAATTGACCCTGAAGAGGTCACAACACAACATAATGTTGTGCAGTGGCTTTCATGACTATCCCTAAGACAGGGCCAGAGGATCCTGTGAAACTCTCCTCTGAAAATGACTAAACTGCAGCTCAAAGGAAACAATGTTGATAGCACATCAGGCAACTGAGACTGAAGGGCTTCAAAAACAAAAAACGTCTCCAAAGGCCTCCTTAAAAGCCACAGAACTGACCATTTGGACTTTGCAACAGAGCACCAAACATGGGACCAGTGGCGGTTTTTGATATGGGCAACATGGGAAGTTGCCAAGGGCAGCATCGTGGTGGGGGCGGCATCATGGTGGACCGGCTCTACATGGACGGACAGCTCTACCGCGACCCCGGCACCACTCCATGGCTGTATTGACCGCACACCAGATAAGAATCTGCTACACTATTCTCTTCACTGACACTCTCTTGCATTAACATCTGTTTAACTTAGCAATATCAGTTTGCTAATTCAGTATAACGTCACCGTCACTCTTCGTCAATGCCTTAATTGGAATGGTTCCATTTTTATTCCTTTTTTCCTCTCTCTCTCTTGTCGCTCACCCTGCTCTTTGGTTTCTTTGCTTCTCTTTTCTATCACTGCATCCATCACCTGTTTCCTTACCCATCCACAAGCAACACCCTCTATTTCTACACGCTCACTCTGCACGATCACGCACACACATGCGTTCAAAGGCAACACATTTACAACAGCCTCACAGCGCACAGATATAGGACACACACACTCAGACGTGCACACACTTTCTCATATTAGTTAATATGCACACACATAGTCAGATCTATGGAGCTTCTCGCCGGGCATTTTTCTTCTCTTTATTTACAAACAAGTGATGTGTTTCCATTTTCCTCACCCGTGTAAGTGAGATACACAGCGTACATCATTTGCCATGCACACACAACTATGGGCACACTAAGGTTTGTCACATGGAATGTAAATGGAGCTGGCTCCAGAGAATAAAGGTTAGAAATATTTAACCAACTTAAAAACCTACAGGCAGACGTTGTTTTATTACAAGAGACTCACAGGCCTGTCACAGGTTTGAATGAACTTAAAACACCTGAGTTTCCTAATGTGTTTTCAGCCTGTTATAGTTCTAGACAAAGGGGAGTAGCAATTTTAATACATAAAAATATTAATTTCACAGTACTCGACACAGTTATAGATCCAGAGGGCAGCTTCCTAATCGTTAAACTATCTATACTTAACCAAAAGCTATGTATTGTAAGTATATATGGTCCAAATGTTGATGATCCCTCATTCCTCCACGGATTTTTTAGTGCACTCTCCGAACACCTAGATTGCACACTTGTTCTTGGGGGTGACCTCAACCTGGGGCTAAATGAAGAAATGGATAGGCTCAACACAGCAGGAACTCAGCGTAATTGGCAGTCCACAAATATAATCAAACAGTATATGAGCGACTTTGGCCTTTGCGATGCATGGCACTCCCTTCACCCCAACAGTAAGGAATATACTTTCTTCTCACATGTCCATCACTCGTACTCTTCTCTGGATTATCTCCTAGTCAGCAGCTCATTGCTGAGGGACATCTCAGACACTGAGATTCACCCTATAGCTATCAGTGATCATGCTCCTGGGAAAGCTGTGATGAGAGGTAAAATAATTTCTTTCTCATCACATAAGAAGAAAGAAGAAAACAAAAATATTCAGGAATTAGAAAAAAAACATCAAATCCCTAGAAGAAGCCTATGTGTCCCACCAAGATCAGGAAACATTGAACAAAATATGCAAAACAAAACTAGAATTAAATGAAATTATTAATAAAAAGACTCAATTCTTAGTACAAAGACTTCGCTTGCAAAATGTTGAACACGGTAACAAATCCGGTCAATTTCTAGCTAACCAGTTAAAAATCAATAAAGAAAAAACAACCATATGTGCTGTTAAAGATTTATCTGGGAATACATTATATGACCCTAAAAAAATAAACAAAATTTTTAGGGATTTCTATGAAACTTTATATACACCACAAATAAACCCATCTAAAAACGAAATTGATCAGTTTCTTGACAACTCAAAATTATTAGACACCCAAGCAATGGCCCTGGATTTGCCACTGACACCAGGTGAACTCCAGGAAACCCTGATAAGTACGCCCAACAAGAAGGCTCCATGTCCAGATGGCTTTCCAGCAGAATTTTACTAAGAATTCTGGACAACTCTGGCACCAATTTTTCACAGAATGCGGCAGGCAGACTACCACCAAATATGAATTCTGCAAATATTAGTGTCTTACTAAAACCAGGCAAAGACCCTGTATTTCCCTCAAGCTATCGTCCAATATCCCTTATAAATGTAGATCTCAAAATAATCTGCAAAGCTCTCTCAAAGAGATTAGAGAAGATAACCCCCCTCTTAATTCATCCTGACCAAACTGGTTTCATAAAAGTCAGGCACTCATCAACAAATACACGTAGATTATTTAATGTAATAGACAACTCCTGCAGTAAAAACATTGAAACCATAATATTGTCTCTTGATGCAGAAAAGGCGTTTGACAGAAATTTCTATTTGCAACTTTACACACATTTGGTTTTGGAAACTCTTTCATAAACTGGTTTTAATTATGATATAATTCCCCAACAGCTTGTGTCAGAACAAATGACCAAACATCCTCCAGCTTCTGTCTCCTATGGGGCACCAGGCAGGAATGCCCACTCTCCCTTTCACTGTTTGCAAATTTTATTAAGCCACTAGCAGCAGCAATTAGACAGGCTACAACAATTAAAGGGCATAAAATGTAAGAATGTGGAACATAAAATCAGCCTTCATGCGGATGATGTGTTGCTTTTTCTCCAAAACTCAAAAACCAGTCTCTCTGGGGTAATTACATTGATAAACTCTTTCTCAAGAGTCTCAGATTATTCAATTAACTGGTCAAAATCTACAGTTCTTCCGATTAAATGCTCCTTCCATAATTCTTCATCTACTCCACTGCAATCTGGAAATATTAAATATTTAGGTATCAATATCTCTCCTAAGCTTGCAGAATTAACTAAATTAAACCACATCCCACTTCTAAAGAGAGTACAAGGCAATCTGGCTAGATGGAAACCTCTACCCATATCACTCATGGGAAGGGTCGCCGCTATAAAAATGATGGTCTTGCCAAAAATAAACTATTTATTTTCAATGATCCTGAGTAAGCCATCACAAGATTGGTTCAGAACTCTAGACTTGTATATTTCTAAATTCCTTTGGAAAGATAAACCCCCACGTATCAGCTTAAAAACATTACAAAGGTCCAAGGATAAAGGAGGACTAGATCTGCCTAACTTTAATCACTACTTTTTAGCCAACTGGCTCCAATTCATGCATGGTGGGAGTTTCTAAAAATGACAGTCTTCATTAATCCCATGCAAACGTACACCTATCTGGAACAATCCGGACATATTACAAAACAATAATATGATCAACTTGCCAGATTGGAGTTGTAAAGGAATCAGTTACTTGGAACATATATTGGAAGGAACAGACTTTATTTCGTTTGACAGACTAGTTATACAATATGGGATCAACAAGAAACGACTTTTGGAATATCAACAAATTAAATCCATAGTAAAAAAGAAATTTAAGCCCAGTGAAGCTGAATTACAAACACCACCAAGTGTGGTACAATTTTTTAATCTAAAAACCCCCAAATTATTGTCTAAAATATACAGAACACTTTCTAAAATAGATGAATCAATATCACTTCCTATTGCAAAATGGGAAGTGGATTTATCGATCAGCTTAGACCAAAACTTTTGGTCTCAGATATTCTTAAAAACCTTTCAATGGATCAGAAATCCCAGTTGCAATTAATAAAATGCAAAATACTACATAGGGTGCACTATATGGGTCATAGGCTGTTCAAGATGGGCTTTACGTCTTCCAACAACTGCTCACACTGTCAAGGCAATACACCGGACAATTACATCCATGCTCTTTGGTTCTGTCCACCAGTTCAAAAGTTTTGGCGCGGGATATGTGAAGACTTATCAAAGGGTCTGAAATGTAACATTACAGCCTCCCCTTTAGTGTGCTTGCTGGGCAACTTGGATGAGGTCACTACAGAAATAAACACAGCCCACATTGCTTTTACGGCCCTATGCATTGCCAAGAAAATGGTCTTCATTAACTGGAAAAATAAAAATAATCTTAATTCTAACCAATATAAAAACCATCTAATAGATTACATTAGTCTTGGTACAGCCTCTGCCACCACATTTGAACAATCCCTCTGGACTCCTTTGATTGGCTTCATCACCTAGTGGGAGTGGGGGGTCATGGTTTGGTCCTGCCTTCGCTATTGTGGTTGATATGTCGGTAGGGCTGGGCTTAGGGCGTCTGGGGATTGTTGTTGTGGGGGTTGTTGCCATGACCTGGTTAGGGGCTCTGGTGGCTCATAGAATAGAATAGAATAGAATAGAATGCCTTTATTGTCACTATACGGTTGTACAATGAGATACAGAGCATCTCCTACTCAGTGCAAACATGTTGGGGGGGACAGTTCTGAAGCACTATATACATATGGACAGTATTAACAGAGGAAAAAATATATATATATATATATATATATATATATATATATATATATATATATATATATATTCATTTATATACATATGTATTTATATATATAAAATGTTCAAATATACAAGCGGTTTTTAAAAAGTAATATGTAATAAATAGTGCTGTGTATATACAGTTGGGTTATTGCACATAGAATTTGGTATTGCACAGTGGTGGTTCATAGAGGTGTTTTCCTTGTGGCTGCGTACAGCGGAGATGGGGGAGGGTCTGTGCTGGTGGACGTTGGTCACTGGCCTGGTAGCCTGGCTGCCCCTGGGTGGGTCTGGGACGGGTGTGTGGGCTTGGGGGTCTGGGGGTGCTCTGGCTGGGCCTTGGGGGCTTGGGTCCTGGTTGTTGTGTTGCCAGGGTTGTGGGCGGATGGGTGCATGGGGGCTCAGCCCTGGTGCGGGGGACCTGTGGTGCATCGCCCCAACTGGAGGGCTCTCCAACTGGTGGGTAGGCTGTTAAATCTTTGCACGTTGTCTCCTCTCTCCAGGAGCTCACTCTGCAGGTGGGGGAGAGATATAGGAGAGAATGAACTCAGCCTAGGTGTCTATTGTCTTGTGTTGTCTGGGAGATGAGTGGATGATGGGGTGGGTGTAGTTTTCTCTGCGGTGGGGTCGGGTGGGCTGCCCCTGACTCTGTGGGGCTGGGCAGTGCTGCTGCTGTGGGCCCCGGTCCAGATGGGCCTGGGGGCCCCCTTGCCCTGGTGGGTTCCAGAGTTTGGGGGTGCCTACTGGGGTCAGCGGGGGAGCTGGGCCCAGGGAGGGGCCACTTGCCCCTCCCTTTCGTCCCTCCACATCTTTAGCTGCCTCCCTCTTCCCGCTCCAACACACCCACCCTCACATGCAGGGCTTGAGGTGCAGGTGTGTCACCACGGTGCAGGGGAGGCACTCCCCCTCTGTTGCCTTCTGGCTGCCTGTGCCTCAATTTTATTCTGCAACCAAGACATCCACATTACTCATACTCTCATAACACATACATATAGGGCCTTGGGGGTGGGCATGTTATACAGCGTCCAGAGGATGGTCTGTGTATTCAAACCCACCTCTGGCGCTGGTGCCCAACCCTCAATTTTAAATGCATATAGACACTGAGGGTTTTGGGGAAGAGCCGTGCTGCTCTCTGGCAGGAAGCACCATGCCCTCCTGTGTTTTAAATGCACTTTAGAACAGCACGCAGCAACACTACATATGAGCGGGCGAAGAGAGGTTTGGGGTCTTCACTCATCCCCGTTCTCTGTTAACCATCGGGGCTGGGGAGCTGGGAGGAGGTGTTGGCCGTCAGATTGGGGTCTGGGATGCGGGGTCTGCTTGCCTCCACCCCAGGGAAAAGGGTTACATCTCCTGGGTCTAGGTACGGTTTGTCCCTCTGGGGGCGAGGGTACCTGGACCTGGGATATAGAGTATGTTTGGGGCGTGTGATTGTGTGTACAGTGTCTATTTCTGTCTGTCTCTACGTCGGGTGAGTGCCGAATGTTTGCTTATGTGTATATGGGGGTGGGAATGCACGTTTGTGTCTGCGTGCGCCTGTTCGTATGTGTCTACAGGGTGGGCCATTTATATGGATACACCATAATAAAATGGGAATGGTTGGTGATATTAAAGTCCTGTTTGTGGCACATTATTATATGTGAGGGGGCAAACTCCTCAAGATGGGTGGTGACCGCGGTGGCCATTTAGAAGTCGGCCATCTTGGATACAACTTTTGTTTTTTCAATAGGAAGAGGGCCATGTGACACATCAAACTTATTGGTAATGTCACAAGAAAAACAATGGTGTGCTTGGTTTCAACGTAACTTTATTCTTTCATGAGTTATTTACAAGTTTCTCTTTGTTCACAGCCATTGACATGTCGAAGAGGTTAACACGTGAGGAGCGGATCCGAATTGTGTTGATATCTGGTGAACACAGTAACTGGGTCATTGCAGCAGATTTCAATGCAAGACACCCTACGAGACCACCCATCTCCCATGCTACAGTTAGCAAACTGCTTGCTAAGTTTCATGAAACTGGTTCAGTGTTGGATTTGCCAAAATGTGGACGCAAGAAAACTGTCACTAATGAAGAAACATCAGTGGCTGTCCTAGCTTCATTCAGCAAGAGCCCACAGCGTAGCACTCGCCGCATGTCACTGGAGAGTGGCATTAGTCGAACATCCCTTCGGCGGATATTAGCTACTCACAAATGGCACCCTTACAAACTCCAGCTACTGCAGCATCTCAACGAGGATGACGCAGATTGGCGCACAGAATTTGCAGAATGGGCAAAACAAAAATTGGAACAGGACCCTCAGTTCACCCAGAAGATTTTGTTCAGTGATGAGGCAAACTTTTATGTGAATGGTGAAGCTAACAAACAAATCCGCCGCTATTGGTCATTCTTCATCAATGGAAACCTCAAGGCCACTGGATATTTGAAATTGCTACATGATGATGTGTTTCCCTCTTTATGCACTGAAGCTGGCACGTTCCCTGAGTTTTTCCAGCAAGATGGTGCACCACCACATTATGGGTGCCAGGTCCGAGCATTCCTAGATGAGCAGTTTCCTGGAAAGTGGATTGGTCATCGTGGGCCAGTTGAATGGCCCCCAAGGTCTCCCGATCTGACCCCCTTAGACTTTTATCTTCGGGGTCATCTGAAGGCAATTGTCTTTGATGTGAAGATACGAGATGTGCAGCACCTGAAACTACGGCTACTGGATGCCTGTGTTGGCATTTCTCCTGTGGTGTTGCTATCAGTGTGTGAAGAGTGGGAGAAGAGGGTTGCATTGACAATCCAACACAATGGGCAGCAAATTGAACACATTTTATAAGTGGTCAGAAACTTGTAAATAACTCATGAAAGAATAAAGTTACGTTGAAACCAAGCACACCATTGTTTTTCTTGTGACATTACCAATAAGTTTGATGTGTCACATGGCCCTCTTCCTATTGAAAAAACAAAAGTTGTATCCAAGATGGCCGACTTCTAAATGGCCACCATGGTCACCACCCATCTTGAGGAGTTTGCCCCCTCACATATACTAATGTGCCACAAACAGGACTTTAATATCACCAACCATTCCCATTTTATTATGGTGTATCCATATAAATGGCCCACCCTGTATATGTCAGGTCGGGTCTTAGACTCCACCTCTCTGGGAACACCTCAGGCTCTCCAAGGTATGAAAGGCCTATCTCCCCTCACCACACTCCCTGCCGGTGGCTGATGCCCTCAGACGTTGGTGTGTTGATGGTTCTTGGTGTCTCGGGCTGGGTGCTCATGTATGTACCGGCTCGCTTGGCGCAGCCTGGGGCCTGTGGCCCGGCCGGGCCCCTTCCGGGGGGTGGGGCGCCCTCAGGCCTCTGGCCTCTGGGCCTGGGGCTCGGTCTTCTCTGCCACAGCTGGCTGCTGGCAGAGCCCGCGGACACGTCACTGTAACCCCCTTTGGCCTCTGCTCCGTGGCTGCTGGGTGACCCCTCGTCTGGGGTCTCCTCAGCTCTTCCCAGGAGGGTGGCACGGTTGCCCCTTTGGTGGTTCTCCTTGGTGGTACTCTGGGCCCTCTGGATGTCTGGGGCCTGGATCTCCTCCATACCTGCTTCATGCCCTGGGGGACGGGGCTATGGGTCCCCACACTCCCTAGCAGATCGTTACATGGAGAAACCTTTTGAATACAAGCGTGCTGTTCCACGCAGGTGTGCACACAGGTGTACACACGGGGGTTCAAAGACACAAACTACACCTTTCTTGGCTGCTACCTCAAAGCACATTGTGCGCTGTCGATCTTGCGTACTGCACAATAACATTTAATATTTAGTATCTACTGTTATCTTCTGTTAGCTAGTTGATTGTGATGGTGTTGTATTTATTATGTTGCTCTTTTTTGTTTGTTTTCTCTTCTGTTTTTTTTCTTCTCTCAACAGGTGATCCAGGTGTTTTTTTTCTTTTTTCTTTGTTTGTTTGCTTTTCTTTTTTTCTTTCCCACTTTCTCACTATCTCTTCTCCCCTCTATTTTGTCTTTCTCTCCCTCTCTTTCCTTCATTCTTTCTTTCTCCCTGTCCTATTCCCCAGTCATGTCTGTCCCTTCTGTAACAACTGAAAATAAAACAAAATAAATACATAATTATAATAAAGGTCAATCAAATGGACCAATATGGCAAGCTCACAAAATAAAAATAAATAAACAATTAAAAAAAAAAATCATTCGTAATATTGTCAATCCAAGCCCATTATGTATTAATTATTTTTCCTGGGTTGTGTGAAATCCAAAATAAACCCCTATACAAACTGAATCTGTGCATAAGGTGTCTAGTGTATGTTGTGGGGTTGATTGTTGATACTGGAGTGTAAAATTACTGATGGAAGATTCACAAGAAAAGGTCAGAGCAATCAGGTCCTCAGTTTAGAAAAAAAGAGAAAAGAAGAGGAGAAACGAACAAAAGGCACGGGTAAGTAGATCTGTTTACCCGGTTTGGACAGTGACAGGTATTATGTATCCTGAAACAAAATAACATTCATTAGTAGGGATTGGGAAAACTTCTGTTTACCTTTGTTAGCCACTTGGCTATGATAGTGAATGAAGGCTGCTTCTAACAGCTTGGACGAGTTTACGGACATTGTCACCTCCTGTATCCACTTCTGTGAGGACAGCATTGTGCCATCACGCACCAGGGTGAGTTATAACAATGACAAACCCTGGTTTACTCCTAAACTCAAAAAGCTGTGGTTGGAAAAGAGAAAGGCGTTCAGAAGCGGAGACAGGGACTGCTACCGAGAGGCCAAGTACAGATTCACTAAAGAAGTGGACATTGCTAAACATCAGCACTCTGAGAAGATGCAGCAGCAGATCTCAGAGAATGATTCGGCCTCTGTGTGAAAAAGTTTTAGGAATATCACCAACTACAAGCCTAAAACCCCCCACTCCACTGATGACTTGCTCTTGGCCAACACCCTTGACGACTTTTACTGCCGTTTTGACGAGCCATCAAGCAGCCTTCACACCTCCAACGGAGACACTTTGGACACTCCCCCACCTCTCGCCCCACCATAGAGCCATCACCACCATCAAACACTTCACCTACAACACCTCCCTCCACACCCCACACCAAGGAGGATTTCACACCACCTTCTCCCACTACAACTCTTCATATTCATGAAGCAGATGTGAGGAAGCAGTTTAAGAGTCTGAATGCTCGAAAAGCTCCTGGCCCAGACGGTGTGGCTCCTGCCACCCTCAGACACTGTGCAAACGAGCTGGCCCCAGTGTTTTCTGGCATTTTCAACTCCTCACTGCAGGCATGTCATGTGCCCGCCTGCTTCAAATCCTCCACCATAATCCCTGTCCCCAAGAAACCAAGGATCACTGGACTAAATGACTACAGACCTGTGGCTCTGACATCTGTGGTCATGAAGTCATTTGAGCGCCTGGGTCTCTCCTACCTCAAGACCCTCACGGCCCCCCTCCTGGACCCCCTGCAGTTTGCATACAGAGCCAACAGGTCTGTAGACGATGCTATCAACATGGCTCTACACTTCATCCTGCAGCATCTGGACTCCCCAGGAACCTATGCCAGGATCCTGTTTGTGGACTTCAGCTCTGCCTTCAACACCATCCTTCCAGACCATCTCCAAGGCAAGCTTTCCCAGATGAATGTGCCTGATCCCATCTGCCGGTGGATCACTGACTTCCTGACGGACAGGAAGCAGCATGTGAGGCTGGGAAAGAATGTCTCAGACTGCCGGGCCATCAGCACCGGCTCCCCTCAGGGCTGTGTTCTTTCTCCTCTGCTCTTCTCCCTGTACACTAACTGCTGCACCTCCACCCACCAGTCTGTCAAGCTAATCAAGTTTGCAGATGACACCACCATTATTGGACTCATCTCGGACGGGGATGAGTCTGCCTACAGGAGGGAGGTTGAACATCTGGTGTCCTGGTGCAGCCACAACAACCTGGTGCTGAATGCCCAGAAGACAGTGGAGATTATTGTGGACTTCAGGAAGCACACAGCCCCACTCCCCCCCATCATCCTGACTGACACCCTCATCACCTCTGTGGACTCATTCCGCTTCCTGGGTACCACCATCACCCAGGACCTGAAGTGGGAGCCCACCATCACCTCCGTCATAAAGAAAGCCCAGCAGAGGATGTACTTCCTGAGGCAGCTGAAGAAATTCAACCTGCCAACACGGACGATGATGCAATTCTACACTGCAATCATCGAGTCCATCCTCACCTCCTCCATCACCGTGTAGTACGCTGGAGCCACTATCAGGGACAAACAGAGACTGCAGCGTGTTGTGCGCTCTGCTGAGAAGGTGATTGGCTGCGGACTCCCATCTCTGCAGGACCTGTACACCTCCAGGACACTGGGGCGTGCAGCTTGGATCACAGCTGACCCTTCTCACCCTGGACACATTCTGTTTGACCTGCTCCCCTCAGGCAGGAGGCTCCGGTCCATTCGCACCAGAACCTCTCGCCATAAGAACAGTTTCTTCCCCTCTGCTGTTGGACTCATGAACAATAACCATATGACTGTTCCCACCACTAACACGTGACCCTACACTGTGTTCACTGCATCATTCCATGTTTGGCACTGATCACCACCTGCACTCATGTATATATCTATACTTAGCACTTTTAATTCTTATTTTTATGTCTATTTAAGCGTTATATGACAGTATGTTTGCACTAAGTACCGCAGCAATTTCCTAATGTTGTAAACCTGCTCAACATTTTGCAATAAAACCCTTTCTGATTCTGATAGTAAACAGACAGTAGGCACTGATGTGGCTTACTGAATCTTTTGGACTGTGTTCAGTATAATATTAATTAGCCATTAACTGGAAGAGCTGTATTATTGATTTGTCTGCTATTCTCAATGTAAAATTCACTATGGTGGTTGGGGGGGAGTTTTATTCTGTGATGAGAAAAAATGTAACCTTGATGGTCCTAAAGGTTTCCTATGCTACTGGCATAACAAGCATAACAAGGGCGCCATTATGGTCTGGGGTGCTACAATGCTACAGTACACAATTCCCGCAGGACAAGGGACTTCTTCCAGGAGAATAACATCACTCTTTTGGACCATCCTGCGTGTTCCCCTGGTCTAAATCCAACTGAGAACCTTTGGGGATGGATGGCAAGGGAAGTTTACAAAAATGGACAACAGATCCAGACAGTAGATGCCCTTCATGTGGTCGTCTTTACCACTTGGAGAAATGTTCTATCTAAAAGAAACATATCTTCAAGAGGAAACGACTGACACAAATTTTAAACTCACCTCCATGGGATAGATGATAGTCTGGGCAGTAGCTCCTGCAAGCGACCCAGCAATGAACCTCTCTTGTACCCTTAAACTGCCACCCTCTTTATTACCTCGGATCAGCCACTTGATCTGGAGTAGGAAGAGCGTGGAACAGGAGGAGGGGAAACCACAAGCAATGAAAGATTTCAAGAGGACAAGAGGACAGTAGAGAGGCCTATTATTTTTTTCCCAGTGTAAACTAATATACAGTTACTACTTTTTCTACCACGAGTTAAGTAAACACTTAAGAGAACAGAAGACATAGTTCCACTTTCTCACTGTTTGTCCACTGACCTGTTCGTAGGCCATAAACTTAATGGCAGATTCAGGGGCAATTTTGAGGACGTTGATACCATTTCCCCTCCAAAGTGAAAGCACACCTCCCTCCTGGATCATCCCCCTCAGGCCAAACCACAGATTAATCTCTCGAGCTGTGGAGCCATGTACCTAAACATCCAAATAATGACAGAAAAGCTGATAATTTTTTAGTACAATCTGTACTATGTTTTCAAAAACACTGTTGGACACCAACCAAATATGGTTAGCGCGCTTATGCAACCCTAGTTGGGTATGTGAAAAAGCAGAATACAAAGGTAAATATCTTCCTTATTAAGGCCATATAGATGTAAATGTTGCACACCAAAGATTCATTTCTGTATGCCAAGTTGGATCACAGTCAGCATTTGTTTTTGGTCTGTATGCTTGTGCTGGCTACAAAGTATCTGAAGTAAAAAAAAGGAGCATTCATCTGAAGCTGTATTTAATTCCATGTGATAAATGTCTTTTAGCTCTGTTTCTGGTCTTCACCTGGCCCTGAGTAAATTTTACTTATGGTATGAACTGTGTTCACCAGACATTTTTAAGCAGTACTTCACTGCTGTTTGCTGAAAACAGCTCCACACTGTGGATGGCAATTATGTCATTAGGTCATTAATGACCTTATGTCATTAGCATTAAAAAGTGGTGAAGGTGTTGGCCACAAACCAGAACAGTACAACAGACGCAGCCTTGGGTGATTATTTTTTTAAATATATTGTTTTTTTGTTGTTGTTAGCTTTAACTCTGATAGGACAGCAAAGGTGGGAGAAATATCATGGAGAAAGTATGCAATAAATGACCTTGGGCTGGGCATCTGTAGGCAACCATTCTGGCCTTATGCCACAAGCATCCCACTCAGTTGGCCTTCGATTTAATTGCCATATTGGCTTTAAACCTTTAAGGAAACAAGCTCATAAAGATAAATTAATAACTATTTTCATTCATTCTCACTACCTTGTAAAGAAAGACACTGCCAAAAGTATTTGCACGTCTGCTTCTCACGCATATGTACCTGACATCCGAATCAATCCATAGGGTTTAACATGATGTCAGACCACCCTTTGCAGCTATAACAGCTTCAACTCTTCTGGGAAGGCTTTCCGCAATGTTTAAGAGTCTGTTTATGGGAATTTTTGACCATTGTTCCAGAAGCATGTTCGTGAGGTCACACACTGATGTTGGACAAGAAGGCTCACAGTCCCTGCTCTGATTCATTCAAGGTTTTCTATCAAGTTAAGCTCAGGATTTTGTGCATGCCAGTTAAGATCTTTCACACCAAACTCACTCATCAAGTCAAACCTCTGGCCATGCTTTTAGGAAGTAGACATGATCACCTCAACCTCCTAGAAGCAAGGAGAGAGACTGAAACCGCTTCTCTGGTATAGAAGACAGATGAGTTGGGGTCGGAGGTGCCAAATTCCATCATTTCATCCTCCCTCCATTGTGTTTACTATCTCACATAGGCCCAAGAAAGCAGATGTTGTTGCAATGCAACAGTGTTTTTCAGGTGTGCTCTCCCCTCTGCTCAGCCACACCATTCTCATAAAGCTCAGTAGAGCACCATTTTGAAACCCATCCTGGTGGGATTGGCTACCTGAGACAAAAGACAAATTGTTCAGAAGAAATTGGCTGAAATGTTGAAAATGGGAGTGATAGAAGACTCACACAGTGGATGGGCTAGCCCCATAGCTCTTGTGAACTATGGGGCTAGACCCTAGTTGAATGAGGTGTCACAGTTTGATTCCTACCCAATGCCCTGGATCAGTTGGGTACTGTTCACTTTTTCCCAACACTGGATTTAACCAAGGGCTACTAGTAAATTCCCATGTCTCTAGCATCTTAGGAAAAAACAGCTTTCTCCACTTAGGATGGTTTGTACCAATTTGTCACACTTTTAATCAGCATATTTTGGAGCCCCTGCCCCTTTCCAGCACCTCATGGACTGGGTGCTGAGTCCACATCCTGTCAGAGTGGGAAGCCTGGTACAGTGCTGTTGAGAAGAAGCACCTGACAATCCGGTGGGCGGTTGACTCTCCCCGTTATTACGAAGGAGGAGAGCAGTATGTGTGGTGTGCTGAGCAGCTAAGATACCTGGAAAGCTGCACAGACAAAAGGCACAAAGAAACCTTGCAAATAAACATTTGCAACACCAAGCGCATCACTATGGAGGACCACAAGAGCCACGCGCATCGAAATAAAAATTTCTGTGCTTCAATACTGAATTGTAGAATAAATTCTGCATTTGTAAATTCATTTTTGAATACCAATTTAATAAACTGCATTTCAAAATCCTTTTTCCAATTGCAATTTAATAAACTGCATCTCAAAATCCTTTTTCCAATTGCACTTTAATAAACTGCATTTCAAAATCCTTTTTCCAATTGCAATATAATAAACTGCATCTCAAAATCCTTTTTCCAATTGCACTTTAATAAACTGCATTTCAAAATCCTTTTTCGATTTGCAATTTAATAAACTGCATCTCAAAATCCTTTTTCCATTTGCACTTTAATAAACTGCAGTTCAAAATCCATTTCCCTTTCCTGTTCGCTCCGGGATTAGCTGCTGGATTAGCTTCTGGATTAGCTGCTGGATTAGCTCTTCGATTGGAGCAGCCAAGATGGCGACCGAGGTAGACGCTCTGCTCCGTGGCTAAGCAGGATTTTGCAGTTTTACTTCCCTTTCAGCCGTCGTTTTTTATCTGAATCACAAGCGAGTTATCCTACTGACTGTTTATTCAGTACACGTTTGCGACACTTCTAAGTAACAGCTTCCTGAACCATACTTCAAAGAACTTTTTAGTGACATAAGCCTTTTTGCAAAGCGATAGCTTAGCTAACAGCAGGAGAGCTCTGTTACCTCAGCGATGTTTCCAACAACTCAGGGTAGCAAAAGGAAGGAAAAAGAAACACCCATGAAATTTAAAAGTCTAACCAAAGGAACATCCAAGGAAATGGAGAGAAGCACAGGTGTAGCTGGCTCAAAAACCAGCCCCAAGAATGCCGTGATTGCCGAACATGACTACAACCGCAGCAAAAGTCCTGAACTGATGCCACTGCCGGACTCGGACCCCGATACTCCAGCCAGACCAGGTGGTAAAAAACACAAAGGTGACATAACTCTTGCTGATGTGCAAAACAACATTGCTACTTTAATTAATGAGCGCTCAGATAATCTGGAGGCTATGATCAGCAAGAATACTGTTAACATGAGGCCATGATTTCATGTTCTTGGAAGTAGAATCTCTGAAGAATGTCACCCAAACAGTTAAAGCTACTTGTGATAAAAACAGCAGCAGAATGTCTCAAGTAGAACTGAAAGTCAACGAAGTTGAAAGATACCATCGGAGATGGAATCTCCGGCTCTCAGGTGTCCCTGAGCAAAAGCAAGAAGACATCACCAGAAAAGTACTTGACATCTGCTGCACTGTTGCCGGGGAAACAAGTGCAGGATTCAAAAACAGCATGTAGTTCATCGCCTGGGCCGCTACAGCGAAGCTCAGAAGAAACCAAGGCTGGTCATCATTCGATTTGTGACAAGATCAGCTCGTGACCTGATCTGGAGGAAAGCTAAAAACTGCTCCTTTCTGAAAGAAAATCACATGAGGTTCACTGAAGATCTGTCCTCTGCCGACAGAGCAATTCGAGAGAAGCTTTGGCCTCTTATTGATGCTGCAAGGAAAGAAGGAAAAAGAGCTCACTTTGCCGGGGTCCGTGTGTTCATTGAAGGGAAAGAGGTGCACCCAACACTCACATCGCCTGAGGATCAAGCTGCATCTGCGTTGATGGAGGTTTCTTGCCCTCCCTGAGGTATAAGTTTACAGATGTCAAAGGAGTTATTTACAATTTTGAGGTTCAGGATAAAAGTTAATACCAGTTCCATGTTAACTAAGGGAAGTAAACTGTTCATTATTTTGTGTTAAAGCCGCACTGTCTATATCACTTTGTTCTCTCAATGTCAGGGGTTTAAGAGACACTGTTAAGCAAAAAGCTTTGTTTTTGTTTGCAAATCAACAGAATACTGACTTTGTTTTTTTTCAAGAATCACATTCTGTTATTAAGGATACTGCTTTTTGGAAAACACAGTGGGGCAAGGACCTATGGTTCTCACATGGTTCAGAAAGATCGGCAGGAGTTATTACTCTGAAGAACAAATTTAATGGGAACGTTATGCACTCTGAAATGGACTCAGAAGGACACTTTGTGTTAATGATTGTCAACATTGATGGTACACTTCTTCTTCTTGCCAACGTGTATGGTTTTAATTCTAAGTCTGATAATGACTTCTTATTGGATGCCCTTGAAACACGCATTTTGTTCTGGTTATCCAAATACCCTAATCTCTTGTTATTAGTTGGAGGCGATTTTAACATTGCTCCAGATCCTTCACTAGACAGATGGCCACCTAGTTCAAATAACTCTCTGTCCTGTTGTTTAAATACATTTATGCAAAAATTTCATTTAATAGACATTTGGAGAGTAAAAAACCCTAAAGCCAGACTATTTACATGGAGTAACAAATCCAACTCTTCTAAATCCCGTATTGACTTTTGGTTAATCTCTGATTGCTTAAATAGGAATAATGTTATAGCCAATATAATGCCAACTCCACTCACGGATCACAAAGCGGTATCACTTCAGGTCTTTTTCAATACTAATGCTGCCCAAACTTGTAGGAGCTGCTACTGGAAACTTAATAATTCCCTTCTAAAACATGAAAAAGTGACTGAAGATATTTTGTCATTAATCAAACATTTCTGGGATAAAGCCCTAACCAGTCATCTCTACTGTCAAAATTGGGAACTCTTTAAATTTGAAGCCGCTAAATATTTAAGAGAGTATGGCTCATCTGCAGCAAAACAAAGGAAAAAGGAAGAAATCAATGTAATTACTAGGATATCTGCTCTCACTCAGATCCCACCAGAGAACCTATCTGAAGAAGATAAAACTGACTTAGCTTTGCAACAGAGTAAGTTAAATGATATTTATAAACTGAAAGCAGAGGGAGCCTTTGTGAGATCAAGGAGAAGATGGTTAGAAGAAGGTGAACAACACTCATCCTACTTTTTTAAATTAGAGAAATCTCGTTCTAAATTTAGTTCTGTTCGGAGACTTAATATTGATGGTATTATAACTGATGACCCCCGAAAAGTCTCCACCTATTGCTCCGATTTTTATAAAGATTTATACAAATCAGAGTTTGATGAGAGTGCTGCTCTGAACTTTATGGATCAAATTCCTGATGTGCGAGCAGTTAAAGAAGATCAGATGAGTTTCTGTGATAGGCCGATATCTATTAGTGAAGTGCTACCTGCTATTCGACGTCTTAAACTTAATAAATCCCCAGGAACCGATGGCTTAACCTCTGAATTTTACATTACTTTTGCAGATCAACTGGCTCCATTTCTTCTTATTGAAAGTCTTATAAATCAATCTCTTCCCCCCACTTTATCACAAGGTCTGTTAACCCTAATCCCGAAGCCAAAGAAAGATCCCACTTATATTGATAATTGGAGGCCAATTTGCCTCCTTAATAATGATTATAAGATCCTAGCCCAGATTTTTGCCAAAAGACTGAAAGCTGTTTTGAATGATATTATTGATGAAACTCAGTCTGGCTTTATGGCTAACAGACACATATCCAACAACATTAGACTTGTCTTTGACCTAATTGATTATGCAGATTTGTGTAGGGATGATAGCTTTATCTTATTCGTAGATTTCTGCAAAGCGTTTGATACGATTGAACATGGTTTTATTTTTCAGGCTTTGGACAAATTTGGCTTTGGTTCTTATTTTCAGAATGCAATTAAAACAATGTACAAAAATGTAAATTGCTCCATCAAACTACAAGCAGGTACATCACCTAGGTTTAACTTGAACCGCGGTATCAGGCAAGGCTGCCCCATCTCCCCATACTTATTTCTCATCTGTGCCCAACTCCTTTCTGATTATATTAAACGCAGTCCTCTGAAAGGTATAACAATTGCGGATAAAGAAATATTCATTAGTCAACTTGCTGATGATACCACTCTCTTTTAAAAAAATGCTTCACAGGTGCAGATGGCTATTAACACAATTAATGCCTTTTCTTTAGCTTCAGGACTCCACCTAAACATTGGCAAATGTGAACTGCTTGCCCTTAGAAATTGTAACAGTCTATCTATCGCTGGCATCCCAGTGAAAGAGTCTGTCACTTACCTTGGTATCATCATTAATAAAAATCAATCCACCAGGTGCTCCCTTAATTTCACTCCAATTTTGGACAAAACACAACGTAAGCTAAATGCTTGGCTGCAGCGGGATTTATCCATTAAAGGGAGAGTTTTACTCACGAAAGCAGAGGGTTTATCTCGTCTAACTTATGCTGCTTTGTCTCTTGATGTAAATAAAGAAACCCTGGGAGATATTGACAGACTTCTTTATAACTTCATATGGAAGAATAGAATTCATTATATTAAAAGATCAGTTTTATCCAACTCATACCAACATGGTGGAGTAAACTTTCTGGACTTCTCCTCATTAAACAATGTGTTTAAAATAAACTGGATTAAACAATTTTTCAGGAACCCAACCTCAATTTGGAACTTTATTCCCAATTATATTTTTTCAAAAATTGGTGGTCTTAACTTCCTTTTGCTTTGTAATTACAATATCAATAAAATCCCTTTAAAACTATCCAACTTTCATAAACAAATGCTTCTTTCCTGGTCATTGATTTATAAACACAACTTTTCTCCACATAGATACTATATTTGGAACAACAGAGACATTTTATACAAACATAAGTCTGTGTTTTTAAGTAACTGGTTTGATAATGGGATTCATCGTGTTGCACAACTTATAAATCCTGTTGGAGGTTTACTCTCTTACTCAGAATTTATGAATACATATGGTCTTCCTGTTCCACCAAAGGAATATGCCATAGTGTTTGATGCTATCCCTGCTGGGGTCTTAATGTTGTTTAGAAATCCTGTTGTTAATGATTTGACCCCTTTACCGCTGGATCCTGCTGTTACTTATGTTGGTCAGGTGTGTTTCCCCTCTATAAAGAGGAAAAACAACCGTGAAATACGAACTCTGTTTCAAAAAGACAGAACTTGTGTCCCAACGGCTGTCGCCTACTGGAATAACTTATACCAGGACCTGGAATGGGAGAAGATTTGGACCTTACCGTCAAAAGGAATAACTTATACCAGGACCTGGAATGGGAGAAGATTTGGACCTTACCGTCAAAATTTCTATTAAATAACAAAGTAAAGGAAATATCTTTTAAAGTTATTCATCGTTTTTACTCAACCAGATCTTTTCTTGTACGTTATAAAAAGGACATTGATGTTAACTGTACATTTTGTAATTGTGTGAAGGAAGACATTTCTCATTTATTTTGGTCATGCTTATACACAAATCTTTTCTGGTAAGAATTTTGTGTTTTTGTTGTTTCCTTAATCTTTTCTGAGTTCTCTCTTTGTTATGAGAAAATATTGTTTGGTTTCTTTAAGTACCCCATGCACAGGGCAAACGGATTTTATTTGATTAATTTATTGATATTATTAGCTAAATTTCATATACATAAGTCGAAATTTTCTAATGCAAAACCATCCTTTAAGTGCTTTTTAAATGAAACCAAACAATATGTAAAAACCATACAACATTCTCAAAATTTAAAAGCTGTCAAAACCATAAACTTATGTTCCCTATTCAATATCATGTGATTCTTTAATAGACTGTTTTGTTTTCCCATAGAAACCCCCTGACATTGTGCTTGTTATTTTTTTGTATTTGTATTCTGTGCTTTGTCAATAAAGCGTATTCAAGAAAAAAAATAAAAATTAGCTCTTCGATTAACAACTTCCTCGAGGCTATTGAAATTAGCCACACCGTGGGATGTAAGGAGCGCTCTGATTGGTTGGTCAGACACAGGCTGTCTGCCAGCCTGGATTTTTCTAGCTCATAGCTTCGCCCTGCTAAGAAGCGTGTGTGCTTGTACAAAGGCCGTTCAGCCTCGGGATTTACACTCGGCTCGACACAGATATGTGAAGAATGAAGGGACCCTGCAGCAAAACGGAGAGCTAACCTCTGACTGAGTGCCTGTTTACGCAGTCTGACCACCTGTTGAAGGTAACGTGCTAACGTGGCTAACGCTAGCATCTCCGCACATAGCCCCGTTATTTTAAGGACATCTTAGCTAATGAAAGTTTTACGTCGCAGCTGTACGAGCTAGCTACGTGTTTTGTAAGCTGCTGTGCTCTTCACAAATAAAGCTGGAAGCAGCTCAGACCGTTAGAACCGGTGTTGTGCCAAAAAGTGATTGCCTGCCAAAAACTGATTTCCGGTATTTGCCAAAAACTGATTGCTCGTATTTAAACTGCTGTAAGTAACTTGTTGGGCTATAACATGTGAAACATATGTCAAATGCATCCCTCATGGATGACACAAAGTCATACTGAGCCACAAACAACGTTTGTGTAACAAGGTAGAAGGCGCAATCAGTTTTTGGCAGCGACTTTTTTAACTGCATAAATAAAGGTTATATAAAAATGTCATTAACATTAAAAATGTCTTTTGTAAGAGTAAGTTGGCCAAGAGGACAGAAGAAATGGCAGCAAATATTACAATAGTTTTGTAAAAATATTTTAAGTGGGGATAAAGGACCGGATTGGTTATAATCTAAGTACAATAACACAGACTTGTAAGGATACTTGAAAAAGCAGATAATTTTTTAATTCTATATATAACCCCTTTGTAAAAGCTGTTCACCGAAGTCTATTTACCAACACACGTAAAGATATTACACATAAAAAATACACGGAAACATTGGAAATCAGTTTTTGGCAGGCAATCACTTTTTGGCACAACACCGGCACTGAGCCATGTTACATTTATATAGTGTTAGAGCAATGGCTGCAACCTACAGCCTTTAAACTAGCGGTTAAAATGCTGACAGTAAACTCGTCAGTCCAGATGCTACCACATTACTCTATGGTACTTAGTTAAAACGACTGAGGCAGGCTGATTAAAATAACACCTGTCAGTTCTCTCATTCCTTATATCAAGACTGGAGATCACACTACTGATTTCAGTTCATTTAATATGTGAGTGCACAGATTCATTCTCAACTGGACATAAATGATGATCAAAGGTTGTATATATGATGAATTCATCAAATCCCAGCCTCTAACACAGTGCGCTGAATCTTAGCTTTGAATGTCCAGTATATTCTAATCAGTGCAATGTAAGCATTCACTGAACCTACAGTATCTACACCTGTGTGGCAAATGTGTGGTAAAGATACAGATAATGAAATTTAATTATTAATACAATATACATCATGAAAAATGAAAGCTGAAATTGATTCAGTTTAGTACTTTTCTCTGTATGCTCTGTGATTATAAAGGCCTTAAATTCTGTGATATATACTGTAAATGATTTTCACAGAGGTCTTAAAGTACTTAAATCACTGCTGATAGTCTGGTTGTTTATATTTTCACATGTTTTTGTGTCTGTAGGGCTGTTTGATGACGATTTGGACTCCTCTGGGAGATGAGGACACACCCACATCTATTCCATACTGCAGCCATTGATGGTGTTACAGCTCTGAGTCAGCTTTGGGGCATCAGACACACACACTGGAAAACCAGCACCTGGACTTCATGCAGGAGAGACGGCCTCAGTGATGTAGGTTCATAAGCGAGTTCAAACATTTCTGGCCTCTTATCACTTAGATTTTGAATGCATTTAAAGCAGGAACTGCACACCTAGCTGTCAAAAGTTTGGCAGCATGAGTACTGTAAAGTTTTGTAGGGTCCTTGTTAAAAATTCCACAAGCACCACACCACATTTGTCACATATAGTTCCGTTTTGTACAGTACATTTTTGAAATTATATATATGAATATATATATACTATATATCCTAGTTATCCACTCGTCAGTAATTTTTGAGTAAATGGATGTCACTGATAAATCAGTGGTGATTCACCTGCAAATGTTTTTAACAAACTTTGTTTTTTGTAGAATTCATCAGCAGCTGTGGAGAGATGCATTTGAATATCTTCTGGTTCCACTTTTCCTTACCTGGAAGCTGAGCATTGCTGATTTCTGACAAGGTCACACACCTCAGCGCTTATCATGGGTGCTACATCCTCCGTGCAGCAATTCCAGAGAAAACGAGAGAGCAACGACCACTCATTAAGACCAGCCAGAAATCTGTCCCTTTCTGGCAGCTGTGGAAACTTCCAATAAGAAAGTTTGCATTCTTAGAACAATGCTGGATCATGTGTGATGTGTCATATGAGGATATTACATTTTGCCTTAACGATCAAAACTCAATTAAGTGTTTTGATCGTTGATCCAGTATGGCAGCTTTGTGTTGTGCTGCAAGTTAAAACTCATTGTCCTCATGAGCACACCATCTAACAACTCTCCTTAAAAAAGTCGATTGACTTTAACTGGACACAATGGTTTCCAGTGGGAGATACATTCATCACTCATCCATGACACTGGAGAAGTCACCTGGATGAGTGATAAAACAATTTTCAATGGAAAATCCAGAGGAACTAAACTTTGTTGTTGTTTCTTTGGGCTCAATTTTGCATGAGGCTGAAATTGAGCCCAAAATGTTTTCTTCTTTCAGAAGAAAACATTTTGCCAATAATCAGATAAAAAGATTGTTGAACCAGGTGGTATTCTCTGGAGTTTAAGACCAAAACTGAACTCGGGGAATTGACATTAGACTGGAATTCATAAGATGAGTAGAAATACTGCTGAAGCTGAATGATATAGATATATATGTGTGATCTTTTTTTTTCTCCAATTCACCAGGTCTGTAAATTTCAGTATGACTGTGGTACATGATACAAAAGAATAAATACAGAAGAATAAAAACTTTATGTGAATAACTTTACTCTTCTTAAAAATAACTCATAAAACAAGTAAAAGTACAAATGTGTACAACTTAGAGACTTCCTCAGTAAGTTTACACTCTTTTGGAGTGATTTTAATTGTGTGTTAAAGAAGAAAGAGATTAGGAGGTAAAGTAGAGGATGCAGAGTCCATCATCACTGAGGCTGTCTCTCCTGCATGAAGTCCAGGTGCTGGTTTTCCAGTGTGTGCGTCTGATGGCCCGAAGTAACTCAGAGCTGTAACACCATCCATGGCTGCAGTATGGAACAGATGTGGGTGTGTCCTCATCTCCCAGAGGAGTCCAAATCGTCATCAAACAGCCTTACAGACACAAAAACATGTGAAAATATAAACAACCAGACTATCAGCAGTGATTTAAGTACTTTAAGACCTCTGTGAAAATCATTTACAGTATATATCACAGAATTTAAGGCCTTTATAATCACAGAGCATACAGAGAAAAGTACTAAACTGAATCAATTTCAGCTTTCGTTTCTCATGATGTATATTGTATTAATAATTAAATATCATTATCTGTATCTTTACCACACATTTGCCACACAGGTGTAGATACTGTAGGTTCAGTGAGTGCTTACATTGCACTGATTAGAATATACTGGACATTCAAAGCTAAGATTCAGCGCACTGTGTTAGAGGCTGGGGTTTGATGACTTCATCATATATACAACCTTTTTACATTTATGTCCAGTTGAGAATGAATCTGTGCACTCACATATTAAATGAACTGAAATCAGTAGTGTGATCTCCAGTCTTGATATAAGGAATGAGAGAACTGACAGGTGTTATTTTAATCAGCCTGTCTCAGTTGTTTTAACTAAGTACCATAGAGTAATGTGGTAACATCTGGACTGACGAGTTTACTGTCAGCATTTTAACCGCTAGTTTAAAGGCTGTAGGTTGCAGCCATTGCTCTAACACTATATAAACGTAACAGGTCTCAGTGCCGGTTCTAACAGTCTGAGCTGCTTCCAGCTTTATTTGTGAAGAGCACAGCAGCTTACAAAACACGTAGCGAGCTCGTACAGCTGCGACGTAAAACTTTCATTAGCTAAGATGATCTTAAAATAACGGGGCTACGTGCGGTGACGCTAGCGTTAGCCACGTTAGCACCTTACCTTCAACAGGTGGTCAGAATGTGTAGACAGGCACTCAGTCAGAGGTTGGCTCTCCGTTTCGCTGCAGGCTCCCTTCATTCTTCACATATCTGTGTCGAGCCGAGTGTAAATCCCGAGGCTGAACGGCCTTTGTACAAGCACACACGCTTCTTAGCAGGGCGAAGCTATGAGCTAGAAAAATCCAGGCTGGCAGACAGCCTGTGTCTGACCAACCAATCAGAGAGCTCCTTACATCCCACGGTGTGGCTAATTTCAATAGCCTCGAGGAAGTTGTTAATCGAAGAGCTAATCCAGCAGCTAATCCAGAAGCTAATCCAGCAGCTAATCCCGGAGCGAACAGGAAAGGGAAATGGATTTTGAACTGCAGTTTATTAAAGTGCAAATGGAAAAATGATTTTGAGATGCAGTTTATTAAAGTGCAAATGGAAAAATGATTTTGAGATGCAGTTTATTAAAGTGCAAATGGAAAAGTGATTTTGAGATGCATTTCATTAAATTGCAATTGGAAAAAGGATTTTGAAATGCAGTTTATTAAAGTGCAATTGGAAAACGGATTTTGAAATGCAGTTTATTAAAGTGCAGTTTATTAAAGTGCAATTGGAAAAAGGATTTTGAAATGCAGTTTATTAAAGTGCAATTGGAAAAAGGATTTTGAGATGCAGTTTATTAAATTGCAACTGGAAAAAGGATTTTGAAATGCAGTTTATTAAAGTGCAATTGAAAAAAGGATTTTGAGATGCAGTTTATTAAATTGCAATTGGAAAAAAGATTTTGAAATGCAGTTTATTAAATTGGAATTCAAAAATGTTTTTTGAAATGCAATTGGAAAAAGGATTTTGAAATGCAGTTTATTAAATTGGAATTCAAAAATGAATTTACAAATGCAGAATTTATTCTACAATTCATTATTTAAGCACAGAAATTTTCATTTCGATGCGCGTGGCTCTTGTGGTCCTCCATACATCACGTCCTTTTGTGTCATATGTACCATACCATACGGCAATCACCAAACCCAGACTAATCCATCGGACTGCCCAGATGGATACCCTGTTCTTCAACTAATCTAAAGGTCATATGAAGTTTGGAACTCTGTACCAATTGACTCTGCAGACAGTTGGCAAGCTCTGTGGATGATGTGACTCAGTGTCTACTGACCCAGCTCTGTGATTTTATATTGCCTACTGTTGCTGTCATTCCCAATTGATTTCACTTTCTTATAATACCACTAGTAGCTGACTGTGGAATATTTGAAGGTAATCTAAGTGATTTTGAATGTGGTATGATTGTGACAGTGGATGAGCAGTTGAAATGCTCTCCATTTGTCCCATATGTGTTGACCTTTTTTGTTTGCACATTATGCACATTATTCTGTTTCTATTTTTGCTATGATTTCCTATTTGTCAAGTAACTTTGCTGCACTCACTATTCCGGTTTGTTTGTGTAAGCGTTCTCTTGCCGGCAAATCAAACATTCGGCAAATTAAGGCAAATACTCAGTTACAGGTTTCTTTATATTTTATTATGTTACAGATTAAGTCCTTTGTTCATACTTACTTTGTTCTTTCTTTTCAGTCTTCATGTGGGTCAGGTGTGGGGAAACGCCCGACTAGCATTTCCTCATTTTAGTCCTGATGATGTCACACATGACATCCGCAGGTCGAACCAAGTGGAGGGGTTTCTTTGTCCATAGAAATGCTTCCTTTTGTTTGTGGCAAGGTCTGAAGGGGTTTGCTGAATCTTTTTCTTTTCGTTAATACAGCCATTTAGTTGTGTAAATGTGCTAATTCGTAGTGTGAAGTTTTGTGCCTTTTTTAATCATCTGTGTAGAGTTGTAGATCCCTCAGTTCAAGTGAGTGGTACTGGCTGGGCTAAATGAAGGGAAATTGATGGCCCTATTTAAAGCCAGTCTCTGCCAGATTCAGGGGAGAAAGGAGAGGTGGGCTGTGTTACCAGATCCATGGTCTGTTGAGTTTTGTTAATTGAGTTACTTTGGGGGGAAGTTTTGTTAAGTTACACATTAAATGGAGTTCACTGTAAATAAATTGCTCACCTCTGGAAACTCGAAATGTCTGCGTAGTCTGCTTCCCTACCAGACTCGAACGTCAAGGAAACCTTCCTTGACGTTCGAGTCTGACTACCTCACAATGGGGTCTGAGTATTTCAGAAACTCCTGATTTCTGGACAATGTAGAGATTAGAAAGATATTTTGCTGCTATATTTTGCTGCTATTTTTATAATTATCATTACCATTGTATTAATTATTAATAGTGATATTGCATTCAGATGTTCAAACATATTGGTGTCATATTAGCCTTTATTACAGGTCCAGTAAGAACCACTTTAAACTGTGGAGTTGAATCTATAACCCGAAATGCTTTTGAATCTATAATCTTAAATGTTTATATGCAGACTGCATTGTGAAAGAAAGTATACTCTGTGCCAAAATAGGACAGGAAATTACATGTTTGCAGGGCATGTTTTCTGCAGAAGTGAAACCGAAAGCAGAGTCTGAGTGCAAGTTATTTTGAGCAGGTTATTTGTGCTATCTTTTATGCATCTATATCTTTTGATTAAGCTTTTAGTAGAGGTTCTTGATTGAAACACTTGTTTAATACATTTTACATATAAGTCAAGATCATTACACACAGGATGGCCTCAGCCTGGTTGCCTAAGCCGAGGTCAATTAGAGTGCAGAGCGAGGGCCACACATGCACAGACATATACACACACACACATACACAGTGAGTTCATTTTTGTAGGGGAAAGTTTAAGCATGTTTTGCTAGGGTTGCAGTTTTTATGTCGGTGGATGTGACGGTTTGATGCAAGTACAGGATGTCTAACAGCTATGTCAGAGCTGTGGGTGAAGGGACTGCACCTGGAAGAAGATGGAAGCAAATGTTCTTTTAAAATGTGTCAAAAGTTAACTGAGGGTTTGTGGTTTTGATTTGACGTATGTTTGTATTGTGTTTATTTGACGCTTGAGGGGGCGTTCTAATACCCCGATGCATAAAACTGTATTCTGAAGTTTCGGAGACGAGATTTTGATGCTGTCTGCGTACAGGGTCAGGGTCTGAAGTTTTGGAGACGAGATTTTGATGCTGTCTGCATACAGGGTCAGCTCATAAACACACACACGCGTGTGTTTCATTAAAATCATCGTTTGACTCCACCTGGCAGGGTCAGTGTGTTATTCCGATCTCCTCCACCTCTCTCTCCTTAAAATGAACCTTAACAACAACCTTATCTGGGGTTTATAGATAAATTTCAAAAATAAGAAAATATTCAGTGAGCTGCAGTTCTCTGGGCAAAGATCTGTTGTTGATACCAGAGATCAGACAATAATCAGACTGTTGACTGAAAGAAAATCAAGCAGAGCACAACAGAAAATCAAATGACTGCATTTTTGACCGCTCAAAGTCTATAAGCCCCATTTTAGATTACAGAATACAAAACTGACCAAAATAATTGTGTGTGAAGTCATCAGGACCCACACCGTTCAATTGTTGGTCACAGCACTTTTATTTTTACCCATAGCGTTTTAAACAGTTTCGGCACTCTCCGTTCAACCAGGAAGACAGATTTCCTGCACCTTTCCACAGCATACACTGCTCCTTCCAGACTCCAGACACTAAAAAGGGGCAGAGTTCATTAGTTGCAATCCCCCTCACCTGTCCCCTTCGACCTCCCGGCACCGCCCCGTGAGCTTACTGTACCACCCCTCCATTGCAGCAGAGCCAGAGACCACACCCCTGCCACACTGTGGTTACAGTGATTATCATAATCAAGCAGCCCATGCATCTGCTACAAATCTGCAGATTGTAGTAACTGTCACTGGACTCACAGTGAAATGATGCTTACATGAAGACATGAGGGTAACGAGGACATATTTAAACCTGGATAAATACCCACTGTTACCTAAGTGACTGAAATATTTCCAGCACTCACCACATACTTGGCTCTGTGTCTTTTTTGCTGTGAACAGCCCAACCACCCACTCGAACTACCCACCATGTGGTTTGTTTCATTTCTCTGTTAGTGAAAATCAGTGCAGCCTATGGATGTTAGTGTGCTATTCACTTAACAGCCATTAATAATAAAGAGCATTTCTTGCTATCAATAAACAGTAATGACCTTTGTCTGCCATATTTAATAGGTTATATGGTAGAGCTGTTCACGGCCTTTTTGATACTTTTCCTCTTCCCATCATTCTGGCACAAGGAAATCTTTCTTATGTCCAAATATTGTTTTCTTTTTCACAATTGAGAAGGCTCTTTTCGATGCTTTTCTGGAACAGTCTACTCTGCTCTACCTGTTCTTGAGTCCTTGTTTGGACCTTTTGTATTTACATTCATGAACAAGGCTCCTGATTGCAGACTCTGGTAATGATACGCTTACTTCCTCGAGTGTGTTCTTGGCATAGCCAGATATTATGAAAGTATAATCTCTCTTTCGGTGTTCTTCTACATGTTTGTTGGGGTCTTTGAGGCCTTTTGGTGTTGCTGAGCTAGCCAGCGCATTACCTCTCTTTAAGAATATGCCACTTTGTTGATTTTCGTCTCCTTTTCACTTTGTTTCTCTTTTCTCTCTCTCTCTGGTTTTCTTGTCATCTTTGTCTTACCTTTAAGGTTCTACATCCCAGTGTTGCTTTGTTTTGCTGTTCTGTTTTGTTTTATTGTCTATCTGACTCAGAGAAAATTCTGCTCACTACAACAGACTCTTCAAATCGCTTAGAAATAACTTAAAATGTTATTAATGTAGACAACCGCACTGAGCAGGTTGGTGATATGTCAGCACATTAACCACTTTAAACTAATATTAATAAACTGGCTGAAATTCATAGTGCTTTTCTTGCAAATTTAATGCATCTCAATTACACATTCACTGATATGTATAAGAAAACTGATAAGCACCAAAATGAACTTTCTCTGATAATTATAAATATAAAATATTTTTAGTGATTTATATGAGTTTATGAATTATATGAATTTAACTTCTAACAGCAACATTTGACCAAAAATAGAAAGTTGTAGATTGTTGTTTTATTGCATATTATAAAATTTGATGGTTAAAAAGGTAAAACAAAAAAAAGCCCAAGATCCTTAACCTGCTGGGATAATAAGCTGGCCAAAGGAAGTGATAGAAGCCACTGACATCAAGACAAGGAAGCTCCTGACCATGCATGGAGGGTTTCACCCTAAGTCCAGCACCCTGAGGCTGTATGCTAAGTGGAAGGAGGCTGGGGACTCATGCGAGTGTCAGCACCACAGTCCAGGATGAGACAACAAACATCCACGAATACATCAGGAAGATGGCCCCAATCAACCGGGTCCTCAGTGAATACCTCAGGCAGCAGAAACCCAAGAAAGAGGAGAAAGAGGAGGAACCATCATGGAAGGACAGGCCCCTGCACGGTATGTACCACTGGCAGATACAGGCCCCTGCACGGTATGTACCACTGGCAGATACAGGAAGTGACTGACATCCAGAAATCCTACCAGTGGCTGGACAAAGCTGGACTGAAAGACAGCACAGAGGCACTAATCATGGCAGCACAGGAACAAACTCCATAGAGGCTGGGGTCTATCACACCAGGCAAGACCCCAGGTGCAGGCTGTGTAAAGATGCCCCTGAGACAATCCAGCACATAACTGCAGGGTGTAAGATGCTACCAGGCAAAGCATACATTGAACGCCATTACCAAGTGGCCGGGATAGTATACAGAAACATCTGTTCTGAGTATGGCCTGGAAGTCCCGAGGTCAAAATGGGAGACGCCCCCAAGGGTGGTGGAGAATGACCGAGCTAAGATCCTGTGGGACTTCCAGATACAGACGGACAAAATGGTGATGGCTAATAGGACTGGGCGATATATCGAGTTTTTTTAAAAATATCGATATATTTTTATACGAGATATAAGATGTGGCAATATCCTTTATATCGATATAGTCTATGCTACATTATAATTATAGTTGTAGAGCCGCAAGTTTGCCTCTTTCGTCCACTTTTGTCTCCATGCAACGTTACTTGACCTCGCCTCTCTCCTTCACTGAACACAACTTCCCCTCCTCCCCCATCGCTTCACCTGCAGGCAGCGACAAGATGGACACGGCAAATCTCCGTTAACGAGTTACTGCGCATCCCCCCCCCCGTGCGTGGGGCTGGACGCCGTCAACGTGTTAACGAGCTAACCACGCTAACGCCATGCAGCCCACAGGGGCTGCATGGCCTAAAATCCTTTCATTCTCTCAAAAGTTGACAGCGCGCCTTATGTATGAATTCTGGTTGTACTTGATGACCGCGAAACGATTTTATGAGGTACACGGCGCTCAGCAATCTGTCAAAAAATGTTTTAGTACGACTTTGGTAAGCTACGGAGCTGCACCGCTTGATGGAT
This sequence comes from Oreochromis aureus, assembly GCF_013358895.1. Classification (NCBI taxonomy): domain Eukaryota; kingdom Metazoa; phylum Chordata; class Actinopteri; order Cichliformes; family Cichlidae; genus Oreochromis; species Oreochromis aureus. Next base: position 34,363,118 of record NC_052945.1, on the reverse strand, counting down.
TGTTGGAGCATTACGGCTACCGTAGTCTGGAGCCTCGCGGAGTGATACGTACTGTGCTTCAAGGTAATATTACCGTACTGTGTGTGTATAAGGACCATAAATGGCACCTGTTAAGAGACGTGGTTATGCAGCTGATTTCAAACTCCAGGCTGTCAGCTGTGAAATCTGTCTATGTTATTATGCTCAGCGTCTTTTAGTTTACATTTTGACTGCACAATTGTGAGCTCTTTATTATGCACAAAAACATCATTGTTTTCTTTTATTTATGGAGCATTATTATTTAATAAATGCTCATAATTTATTTTTGAGTAGTTTTTTTCAGGTACATCTACACTGTATGTTAATAAAAGTGCCTGTGTGACATCTGGGACACAGCTTTAAATAAGAACTCTCTTTTTGGTCTTACTTTATTGCTTTAAAAAAATATTGAGATATATATCTTATATCGCCATCCAGCTAAAAAATATCGAGATATGAATTTTGGGTCATATCACCCAGCCCTCATGGCTAACCAACCGGACACTGTAGTGGTGGACAACCAGAGAAAGAAATTCACTAAAAGACCAAACAAAGTGTTCTTTGCCCTTCACATTTCTCTTCTTGCTTTCAAGACTCTCCACGCCATCTATGAATCTGAATCTGACTCTCAGATTGTCAGGTGACAAAGGCAGAGGATAAGAGTTTAATATTTGTCCATTTTCAGCATAGTGTGACACTGACTAAAAACTCCTCCCCTTCGAAGATGAGAAGACTAAAGAAATAGCTCCATCTCTCATACTGACTTATGTAGTATCAGAACTAAGCAAGGAAGTCAACTAAGCAGTTACCAACAATAAGAGTAGCTAGATTGGGGAAATTTAGTCAAAGCCTGACTTTGCCATCGTTCAGAGGCTTGCTTCAACATGGGAATTCATAATACCATGCAAAGCACTTCATAGCATTATGCACTTCAGCAAATGTTGTTTTGAAAATGTTAAAATGGCCACATGCACAAAAAAATGACTGCTCAGTCGGTCCTGTGAAAGGTAATCCCATGTGATCTGGTCTTGACAGTAAAACAGTTCAAACAACTCCATGCAGCACAACAGTGAGGCATCACTACAGTGGCAAAGGCATCTCTATGTCTATATTTGTCACATCCAGTATGGTGGTAACATTGACGTACAGTTTAGCTCCAAATGTGGCACATACATATTTATGTCTATGGCTATGAATGTTAGCTTAAAACATAATACCATATTGCGTTCAAACAAAATCATTGTTGATTTAAAAATGCTACAGCTTGCTACATTATATAATAATCTTAGTACCTTAGCTAAGCTAACATGTAACAACTGGACTGGAACTGGTAACTTCATCATATCCAAGTCAACTTTGTTGTCATTATGATACTCAAGCATACAGTATATGTGCCCTTCTCTCAGCTGTTATAAAAGATATGTGACATATGTATAACTAGGGGTGGATTATTTAGCCCATAGCCTCAAAATTATATCCAGATCTTTCTATTAAAATATGATGCATGCAGCTTACAGGCAGCAGCATTTATAAGTAACTAAATGAATCCTGTTCCGATGAGCTATTGTCATAATGACAGACTTTGTAGTGTGAAGTATGTACAACATATAACAGTATAACAATAGTGCCGGACAGTCTCATGTTGTGTCATCACTGCATTGGCTGATGGTCAGCTGCCACACAGTACAAGCATAAGATATGTGCATACAAGAGCAATACAATCCTGACTACTGTTCACCTGAATGTCTCAATAAATACCACTTCCAGACAAATAAATGATAGTCATAAGTTATTGCATATTTAAAGTTTCACCCCAAAATACCACACAGATCATTTTTTGTACAATTAATGTTAACCTCTAGTTTGGACCTCTGTTTCTAAATCAAATTAGAATGTCTGCATCTCTGTCTTTCAGGAAGAGCCCTGTGATTGACGGAGAGGTATTTCTCTTAAACCCACCAGATTCAACTTACATGAACCAAAACAAAACCAAACACTAACTTTATCTTGGAGGACACAAGGTTACTGCATGACTGTTTAACAAAGTCGATTTTAGAATTACTGTGTTAAAACATCACTCCCCCAAAAAATGATCGAGGCAACAACAGGTTATTTGCATCGCAGGTAAAATTGTCATTTTTTCCAGTGGAGTCTGGTGGCTTTGACTAAAAGTGTCTTCAGTTTCTTAACACAAGCAGCTGTCCAACAGCAGCTTAAGCCTATTATTGAGGAGTACTTGGTGCGGGCTAGTTCTTTTAGGTTCAGCAGCTAACAAGATGGTGTATCGGTCAGGATACAGGAAGGAGGACAAGAGGCTTCCACTTTGCTGGATTGTTACCGCCAGCTGTTTTATTGCCACCTAGATGCTCAGTGTTGCCAGCAGTCTGTAGTAACAAACAAGTTGCCATGAGTATATAAATATATACAGCAACAGCTCCACCAAGATAAACATAAAGTATTAAATGAAATAAACCAACACATCCATCTGAATATACACATAACATAACATATATGACTTGAACTACGCCAATCTTACATCTCTTGCTCCAAACACAGAAGGGACACAGTTAAACACAGTGAGAATGTCATACATAGCCGAAACATCCACTCTAACTGTGAACATAAAGACTTTGGCGCCATCGTGTGGCCTAATGAAATTACTACATAATGGCGGCGGCCAGCGGCACATGCCTCTAGTCACGAAATGAAAACTCGCTGCTATAACGCGGTAGAAAGTAACTAAAGCCGCGGCAAACATCAGGATCGGAAAATAAACATATTTAAAGAAACTTACTTGCAGTCACGAACTTAACACTCGGAGCAACGAAGGATGGCAACCAGGAACACAGTTTACAAGGTAAAAAGAGATTTCACGGAAGCAATCTCCCCTTCTCGAGTAGCAGCGCACTACCCCCAACTTCTGCCTAAGTCATTTCCTACGACTCCACCCCACACAATATTGCAGAACATAGACATAAAATCCCAGAGCCTTTTATACAGCCGCCCCCAAATGTGGTCACACATTTGCTCCCCAAGAAAGGCTCCCTAATCAGTTTCAGGAGGCGACTTGCTGTTCTTCTCAGTATCTCTGTCTTCCGCTGGCACGGCAGGCAAAACTACCAACCGAGCAACTGGTCTGGTGTAAACACGTCCATTAACTTTCACATCAGCAGACATAAAATCCCAGAGCCTTTTATACACCTATCTATAGCAGGACGAATGGGATGTGCAGGAGGCTATGATACTCTGCAAAGCACACAGGTAGATGTGAGCAGCAATGTGGTGTGATATGGTTAAAGCAATCTTTTACTGAACCAGAACCAGAATCCATAAAGCAGTGGTGGGAAAATACCGGGAGCTAGGAAACTAAGGTGAACACAGGAAATGTACACAACAATAAACGGGATGATGAAAAGAACTATGGGAGACGAGGGCTATAAACACACACAAGGTAATTAGGGAGATGGGAACACCAGGGAACTGCAACTAATTAGGAAAACTAGATAAACAAACCCAAATACAACACGCATTAGATTAGATAGGATATTAAAAAATGAAACAGGAAGAACTTGTTATGGGAACATCAGGAGCATAGCAATAAGTGGAATAAATGCACAAAGCTGCAAAACACATGGGCAAACTAAAGAAAAAATTCAGATAACCAGTAGTCAACAGAACTTAGAACCCCCCAAAATGCCCAGAACCATAACAGTAAGTATATTATTACAATGCAATATTAAATATCAAGTAAAACTTCACCTTTTATAAGTGTGTATGCAGTGCTATGAGATTTAATAATATAAACTGAAACACGTAATTGAAAAAGACTTCACAGTTCAGTGACTGAAGTGGCCGATGGAGTCTCACACACATGAATTTGAGCTTGAAATACATTTATACTGGATGTGGAAAAGGCCTTTGACCGGGTAGATTGGGACTTCCTACAACAGACTCTCAGGCACATGGGCATCAATGACACTTTAATTTCATGGGTCCAAACATTATATAAAAATCCCAAGTCTCGGGTAAGGGTTAATGGAGTTTTGGAGTTTTGTAACTCCAAAAAACGGCATTTTTCGCATCTCACCGCGATCTATTTTCTGACTGCCCAAGTATCTGTCTTTCAGACCGCCGCCCCCTTTCCAGGTGGCGCAATCAGTAATGACACGGCTCTGCAGCTCAAAGGTCGTGGGTTCAATCCCACCTTGGTCCACGTTTTTTTTTTCACTACAAATTGATACACTATCACAGACCTGTAATTTATATTGCTAATTTATTACAATTCTGCAAAGTTTTATGATTTTAGCAGCTTTTCTAATATGGACCTCAGATTCTTGTCAACACCACATGGCAGAAATACATACAAGTACACAGCCTGATGAAGCAGACAGAAGCAGTACCTCTGATTGGTGAATTTGAGCAGAACCAGGTTGTTCTGCCTCTTTTCAGCAGAAATTCTGCTCATTCACCTCTTTTCAGCGCAATGTTCTGCTTCTTTCCTCTTTTCTGCAGAAATTCTGCTGATTTACCTCTTTTCTGCAAAATTTTCAGCCCTTTTACCTCTTATGAGCACAATTCTCAGCAGCTTCTGCTCATTTCACCATAATTGTCAGTCTCTCCATCTCCTTCCTTGTGAGAGTCAGTTTGGCACAGTGAGATGAGTAGCCGCCTTGAGCCCAGGAGGGTCAGGTTTGAAACATAGACTGTCTGCAACATAACAGTATATCTGTTATGTTATAGTATTACTACTAAGTCACAGTATTTCTGCCAATTCGTAGTATTTGTACTAAATCATACTACCCGTGCCAAATCATAGTATTTGTTGCAAATCATAGTATTCAAACCAAAATATAGTATTTGTACCAAAGCATTGTATTTGTATGAAGTACCGTATTTCTGCCAAATCATAGAATTACTGCAATTTCATAGTATTTTGAGGAATCCTTTTGTGATAGTATTACTTCTAAGTCATAGTATTTCTGCTTTGTCATAGTATTTGTACTAAAATGTAGCATTTCTGCCAAATCATAGTATTACTGCTATCTCATAGTATTTGAGTGAAATTACAGTGTTTCTGCAAAAACATTGTATTTCTGCTAAATCATAGTATTTCTGTTATCTTAGAGTACTTGTACTCAATTATAGTATTTGTGCCAAAGTTTAGTATTTCTGCCAAATCATATTTATGTGAATTTGTACACTGTAATATCGCTGTATTACGTGGTGGCTAAGTAGGAGGCTGACTGTTACTAAGTGCATCAGTGTACATAGGTCATCTCTTGTGTTGGAGTGCCCTCTTGTGGCGCCTTTTGGGTAGTGCCTTAGTAAACGTGAACACTGCAAAGAAGTGGTATCAGACTGGTTTGTAGTGGAGGAATTTGTTGCCAGTTTCTTTCATCTTTAATCCGTATTCATGTTGTAATGTATACCCTGTTCTCAATCATAGAAACCACACCATATCACCCCTCCACATCCTCCTACTGTATGCCATATCTCCCTGTAACATCCATCTGACTGCCAATAAACTCCACCTGTGGTAATCTAATCCCTGGATGCCAGCCTCTCCTTCTGACCGAGGATAGCTACTATTGCAGCGCCATATAACTTTTTGCAAATTTTCAGAATTTTCCGTACACTTTTTGGCACTTAACTACTTCCACAGTTTTCTGCCGATTTTCTCCGTTCAAACTCTATACTGTTCTGCTCTTTCTGCTCTTTCCGGCAATGACTTTTGGTGTTTATTACTGTTATACTTTTTAAAATATTACACTTTTTTCCTTTAATTTGTCCCATTGAAATGAATGGGAAACTTCCACAATTCTGTGCAATTAACTCAGAGTGAGCACTGGTCCTTTCTGAAACTTCTCTTCATGTCCGAACAACTTCTTGCTGCTCACTCAATTTTCACTCAACCCCATAAACTATACATCAAAACGTAGGTATTTTTGCTGGCTTTCAGAAAATGTCACTCTCTTTATTGTGAGATTTACCGTTTTTTCGCAATTTGCCTCGGAGTGACACAAGGTCTCAATACTCCCCATTCAAAGTCTATGGGGAGGTTTTGAAATTCAGAGCTGAAATTCTGAAACGGGAGGCATTTTCAAATCGCCATATCTCCTTAATAAAGCAAAGTTAGGACATGAGGCTTGTGCCAATATATCTTCAGACACTGCTGACACTCACAGTGGAAGCAGTTTTTACAATTATCTTACAACTTTTGTGGCACAAATACCACAATATGGCAGAAACACTATGTTTTGGCACAAATACTTTGATTTGGTATACTTTACCTTCTTCACCCTTTTTCAGCAAAATTTTCATTTTTTCACCCCTTTTCAGCACAAATTCCATTTTTTGGGGCTGTTTTCAGAAAAAAAAAACTCTTTTCAGCAGAAATTCTGCTGATTTACCTCTTTTCAGTGCAATGTTCTTCTTCTTTCCATCTTTTCTGCAGAAATTCTGCTGATTCACCTCTTTTCTGCAAATTTTTCAGCTTTTCACATCTTCTCAGCACAAAACTCAGCAGCTTCTGCTCATTTAGCAAAATTGTCAGTTTCTCCATCTCTTGTGTTTGTCGGAACAAGTTTAGTTCAGTGAGATGAGTAGCTTCCTTGAGACCAGAAGGGCCAGGTTTAAATCCTGGTCATGGGATTTGAACACCTGTTTTCAGCACAAATCTCAACTTATTAGCTGTTTTAAGCAGAAACCTGTTTTACGCAGAGAAACTTTTTTAACTCAATTTCAGCTTTTTCACCCCTTTTCAGCAAAATTTTCAGTTTCCCAGCTTTTTCAGCTATTTTCAGCAAAAACATCTTTTCAGCAGAATTCTGAAAAGAGTTCTGCAGAACACTTTTCAGCAGAACTTCTGCTGACTGAACTGTTTTCAGCAGAATTTTCACCTCTTTTCAGCCCAAATTCTGCTTGTTCACCTCTTCTGCAAAATTTTCAGCCTTTTCACCTCTTATTAGCACAAATCTCAGCTGTTTTCAGGAAAAACTCTTTTAAGCAGAAATTCTGCTGATTCATCTCTTTTCAGCGCAACTTTCTGCTTCTTAAACTCTTTTGAGCAGAAATTCTGCTGATTCATCTCTTTTCAGCGCAAGTTTCTGCTCCTTTGCCTCTTTTCTGCAAAAATTCTGCTGATTCACCTCTTTTCTGCAAAACATTCAGCCTTTTCACCTCTTATCAGCACAATTCTCAGCAGCTTCTGCTCATTTCAGCAGAATTGTCCGTCTCTCCACCTTTTCTTTGAAAGAATGACTTTGGCTCAGGGAAATGAATAGCCACCTTGAGACCAGGAGGGCCAGGTTCGAATCCTGCTCAGTGGGGCATTTTTTTTTTCACCACTATGCAACTTTTCATCGTTTTTAGCTTTTCATAGTATCATAGTATTTCCACAAAATATTTGTATTTCTGCTACGTTATATTATTACTGCTCATAGTATTTCTGCCAAATTTTGGTATTTGCTCCAAAGCACAGTATTTCTGCCAAATCACAACATAACTGCAAGATAAAGGTTTTTGAGACAAATCATAGCGTTTGTGCTAAATCCTAGTAATTCTGCTCATAGAATTTCTGCTATGCTGAGGTGCTTTCTGCTAGATTATAGTTTTTCTGCTAAATCAAAGTATTTCATGTAAATCACACCAAGTCCCAGTGTTTCTGCCAAATCATAAATCATAAATAATGTGGCGTGTTGGGGGAACAGCTAGTCCTCTCCCATCATGCCGTGGGACATGTGCTGCTGTTTAGATGTTCTTGTTTCATTGTTTATGGTTACGTTACTTTTAACTGTTGTCTTGAACGTTGTGTTTATACTATGGTACAAAGTCACTGACAGTTATTGTTTTATAGGAAGGAAGAATGCAGTACCATAAGTGAGTTCTGTTATGCTGTTATTGACCCTTGAAGCACAATGTAGAACAAGCAAGTGTTTAATAAAAAGCTTCTCCTACCAGCTTGGGGTGGAATTACAAGCTCAAGCTTTCCCTGTGTGCTTATTTGCAAGACTTGTATGTGCCATAAAAATTTTAATAAAGCAAAGTTAAGATGAGAACCTTGTTCCAATTCATCTTCAGACAGTGCTGCCAGTCACGGTTGGAGCAGTTTTTACTGTCATCTTACTGTTGAGCCATAAATTACGTTTGTTTTCCAACTCTTAAAATGAAGCCGTTTCTTCTCTCGTCATATCTCCGCGACGGAGGTACAAAGAGCTATGAAAATCGCAGTCAAAGTTCAGCAAAGTCTGCTGATTTACCCAGTACAAGAATTGTGCTTCTATCCCACCTAGTTTTTGAGTTACACGACGTTTTGTAACTCCGAAAAATCGGCGTTTACGCCTCTCACCGCGATCTAATTCTGACTGCTCAAGTCTCTCTGTGTTTTAGGCACCCGCCCCTTTGTGACCAGACCTCATTTGGCTCAGAGGGTTGAGAAGCTACTGTGAGACCCGGTGGCAGAGGGTCGAGTCCTACCTGTGACAGTTGCTACACATCATCCCCACTTGCATGCACTCTGCTTTCTTGACACTCTTCAGTGTACCCTTACACATAAAGCCATCTCCATCAAACGCGTCTAGACCTCTTTTTTAGCAGATAATTCTGCTTTTTCGCTTGTTTTCAGCAACTGCTGATGCTGATAGCCCTCCTAGTTTTTGAGTTACACGACGTTTTGTAACTCCAAAAAACGGCGCTTTTCGCCTCTCACCGCGATCTATTTCTGATTGCTGATCTCTTTGTTTTTCACTACAAATGAGTAGTGCAAAAACATACTGTTTCTGCAACATCACAGTATATCTGTTATGTTATAGTATTACTACTAAATCACAGTATTTCTGCCAATTCAAGGAGGCTGACTGTTACTAAGTGCATCAGTGTACATAGGTCATCTGTTGTGTTGGAGTGCCCTCTTGTGGCGCCTTTTGGGTAGTGCCTTAGTAAACGTGAACACTGCAAAGAAGTGGTATCAGACTGGTTTGTAGTGGAGGAATTTGTTGCCAGTTTCTTTCATCTTTAATCCGTATTCATGTTGTAATGTAGTAGTACCACAATATGGCAGAAACACTATGTTTTGGCACAAATACTTTGATTTGGTATACTTTAGCTTCTTCACCCCTTTTCAGCAAAATTTTCATTTTTTTCACCCTTTTCAGCACAAATTCCAGCTTTTTGGCTGTTTTCAGAAAAAAAACTCTTTTCAGCAGAAACTCTGCTGATTCATCTCTTTTCAGCGCAAGTTTCTGCTTCTTTGCCTCTTTTCTGCAGAAATTCTGCTGATCCACCTCTTTTCTGCAAAACTTTCAGCCTTTTCACCTCTTATCAGCACAATTCTGAGCAGCTTCTGCTCATTTCAGCAGAATTGTCCGTCTCTCCACAACAACTTTTTGCAACTTTTCATCTTTTTCAGCTTTTCAGCAGACAGCTTCAGCGTCAAGGCATCCACACAGCATTTTCGCAGGAAATGCAAATTTTTCTAGTTCTTTATCTTTTCTTCATCTTCAAGTTGCTTCCGTACGTTTTTCGGCACTGAACTACTTCAGCAGTTTTTGTCCGATTTTCTCCGTTCAAACTCTACACTGTTCTGCTCTTTCTGCTTATTGCAGCTATGACTTTTGGTGTTTATTACTGTTATACTTTTAAAATATTACACTTTTTCCTTTAATTTGTCCCATTGAAATGAATGGAAAACTTCCACAATTCTGCTAAAACTTGCTTGTTTTTGAAACTTAACTACTTTGTCATACTTTCACCTAGAAACTCCATTCAAACTTTAAAATGTTCTCAGACTATTGGGCTATTCCTGAATGATTCAGCTTTTTCAGATCTTCTACCGTTTTAATCTTATCTCTCTTTAAGTTTTCAGTTGCAAAATTGTGATTTTTCAGAAAATACATGCGTTGTTATGGTTGCTATGCAATTAACTCAGAGTGTACACTCGTCCATTCTGAATTTTCTCTTCATGTCCGAACAACTTCTTGCTACTCGCTCAATTTCCACTCAACTCCCACAAATTATACATCAAAATGTAGGTATTTTTGCAGGCTTTCAGAAAATGTCACTATCATTGTTGTGGGATTTATAGAATTTTGGCAAATCTTCTCAGACCAACACAAAGTCTCAAAACTCTCCATAGAAAGTCAATGGAGAGCTTGTTCAAAATCACCGCTGGATTTCCCTAATTAGAGGCATTTTCAAATCGTCATATCTCCTTAACAAAACAGAGTTGAGACATGACGCTTGTGCCAATAAATCTTCAGACAGTCCTGATGCTCACAATTCAAGAATTTTTTCTCACCTATTACCGTTTGGCCATGAATTGCATATGTTTGAGAGTAGGAAATTTGTCCCTCGCTCAGATCTCTTCAGATTTCAAACTCTGGAAATGAGATACTTTTTTCTCTCATCATATCTTTTTGATGGATTGCAACAGAGTCCTGAAAATTTCCATGACTGTTCACCAAAGCCTGCTGTTTCTTACAGTGAAAGAATGATTTTGATGCTCCATATAGATTTAGAGTTACAAAACGTTGTTTGAGGCCAAGTCAAGGCAGTTTTGCTTCGCCTCTACTCAGTTGCAGTGTGTTACAAGTCATATATCTTCAATAATCTATATTTTATCTCTGAATTATGAAGACCTTAAGATTCCCCATCTCTTCTGAACAAAACGATGTCAGAATGAGCTTTCTAGCCCCTATGGTTAGGAAATTATGGCCATTTGTTTGAGGGGAATCCTGAATGTGAGAAATACACTGCAGAAAACTTATACCTCTCTCTGTGTCTGTGTGTGTAAGGGCTGATTACAGCAGGTGCAGCCAATTTAACTGACCTAGATATACCAAGTCCAGACTCTTCACAGCCTCTGTTCCTTTTAGGCTCTGTGTATGTGTATGTTTGTGTGTCTGTATCAATATTTCTCCCATGTTAAACCATTACTACTCCATAATAGTATTTCTGCTAAATCAAAGTACTTCTACTACATCTTAGTACTTCTGCTCAATCATAGTATTTCTGTTAAATCAGTGTTTTGCCAAATCATGGTATTTGTGCCAAAGCATACTATTTCCACAAAATAACAGTATTTCTGCTATGTTATATTATTACTGCTCATAGTATTTCTGCCAAATCTTGGTACTTGTTCCAAAGCACAGCATTTCTGCCAAATCACAATATAACTGCAAAATAAAGGTTTTTGAGCCAAATCATAGTGTTTGTGCTAAATCCTAGTAATTCTGCTCAATCATAGAATTTCTGCTATGCTGAAGTGCTTTTGCTAGATTATAGAATTTCTGCTAAGTCAAAGTATTTCATGTAAATCATACTATTTATACCAATTCCCAGTGTTTCTGCCAAATCATAAATCATAAATAATGTGGCGTGTTGGTGGAACAGCTAGTTCTCTCCCATCATGCCTTGGGACATGTGCTGCTGTTTAGATGTTCTTGTTTCATTGTTTATGGTTACGTTACTTTTAACTGTTGTCTTGAATGTTGTGTTTATACTACAGTACAAAGTCACTGACAGTTATTGTTTTATAGGAAGAATGCAGTACCATAAGTGAGTTCTCTTATGCTGTTAATGACCCTTGAAGCACATTGTAGCACAAGCAAGTGTTTAATAAAGAGCATCCCCTACCAGCTTGGGGTGGAAATACAAGTTCAGTCTCTCCCTCTGAGCTGCTTTGTAAGATTCATCTGCATGCTGCTAATTTATCTTCAGACACTGCTGACAGTCATGGTGTGAGCAGTTTTTACTGTCATCTTACTGTTGAGCCATAAATTACGTTTGTTTGAGGGGTGGAAATCTGTCCTCCTCTCACTTTTCAAACTCCGAAAATGAAGCCGTTTCTTCTCTCGTCATATCTCCGCGATGGAGGTAGAAAGAGCAATGAAAATCGCAGTCAAAGTACACCAAAGTCCGCTGATTCACCCAGTACAAGAATTATGCTGCTAGCCCTCCTAGTTTTTGAGTTACACGACGTTTTGTAACTCCAAAAACGGCGTTTTCACCTCTCACCGCGATCTATTTCTGACTGGTTATCAATCTGGTTTTCGGTACCCCCCCTTTCCAGGTGGCGCAATTGGTAATGACACGGGTCTGCAGCCCAAAGGTCGTGGGTTCAAATCCACCTTGGTCCACGTTTTTTTTTTTTTCACTTCAAATTTATACACTATCACAGACCTGTAATTTATATTGCTAATTTATTACAATTCTGCAAAGTTTTATGATTTTAGCAGCTTTTCTAATTTGGACCTCAGATTCTCTTTAACGCTCCATGGCAGAAACAAGTACACAGCCTGATGAAGCAGACAGAAGCAGTACCTCTGATTGGTGAAATTGAGCAGAACCAGGTTGTTCTGCCTCTTTTCAGCAGAAAGTTTGTGTTTTCACCTCTTATCAGCACAAATGTCAGCCACTTCTGATGTTTTTATCAGAATTTTCAGCTTTTTCACCTTTTTCAGTTATGTGAGAACCAGTTTGGCTCAATGAGTAGCTGAAAATTTTCAGCCTGTTCTGCTCTTTCAGAAGAATTTCAGCTTTTTCACCTCTTTTCACAACAATTCAGCTTCTTCGCCCCCCCTGCATATTTTTTCTCATCATATCTCTTGGTGGGACAAGAACTGCTTTGGCTCAGTGAGATGAGCAGCTACTGTGATTGCTTCTTTCCGTCTTTTCAGCAGAAATTCTGCTGATTTACCTCTTTTCAGCGCAATGTTCTTCTTCTTTCCATCTTTTCTGCAGAAATTCTGCTGATTCACCTCTTTTCTGCAAATTTTTCAGCTTTTCACATCTTCTCAGCACAGAACTCAGCAGCTTCTGCTCATTTAGCAAAATTGTCAGTTTCTCCATCCCTTGTGTTTGTCGGAACAAGTTTAGTTCAGTGAGATGAGTAGCTTCCTTGAGACCAGAAGGACCAGGTTCAAATCCTGGTCATGGGATTTGAACACCTGTTTTCAGCACAAATCTCAACTTTTTAGCTGTTTTAAGCAGAAACCTGTTTTACGAGAGAAACTTTTTAACTAAGTTTCAGCTTTTTCACCCTTTTCAGCAAAATTTTCAGTTTCCCAGCTTTTTCAGCTATTTTCAGCAAAAACATCTTTTCAGCAGAATTCTGAAAAGAGTTCTGCAGAACACTTTTCAGCAGAAATTCTGCTGATTGAACTGTTTTCAGCAGAATTTTCACCTCTTTTCAGCCCAAATTCTGCTTGTTCACCTCTTCTGCAAAATTTTCAGCCTTTTCACCTCTTATTAGCACAAATCTCAGCTGTTTTCAGGAAAAACTCTTTTAAGCAGAAATTCTGCTGATTCATCTCTTTTCAGCGCAACTTTCTGCTTCTTAAACTCTTTTGAGCAGAAATTCTGCTGATTCATCTCTTTTCAGCGCAAGTTTTTGCTTCTTTACCTCTTTTCAGCAGAAATTCTGCTGATTCACCTCTTTTCTGCAAAATTTTCAGCCTTTTCTCCTCTTACCAGCACAATTCTCAGCAGCTTCTGCTCATTTCAGCAAAATTGTCAGTCTCTCCATCTCTTTCCTTGTGAGAATGAGTTTGAGTAATTGAGAGTGACTTTGGCTTAGTGAGATGAGTAGTTGCCTTGAGACTAAGAGGGCGGGTTTGAAATCCTGCTCAAGGCAACATTACTCCCTCAGTTTTCAGCCGATTTTCTCAGTTCAAACTTTAAAAAATTCTGCTCTTTCTGCTAATGTGTGCTATGACTTTTGGTGCTCATAACTTCTATACTTTTTGAGATATTGAATTTTTTTGCAATATTTTTTGCCCATTTTGCACATTATCAGTGGGGTCACTAGTTTTCCTTGCCGGTTGAGCCGTGTTTTAGCTCAGTGAGATGAGCAGCCGTTCTCAGACTGGGAGGCCGGGTTCAAATCCGCTTATGGCAACATTTCTTTCAGTTAACAGTTAAACTTTGTTAACTCTTTTCAACACAAATTTCAGCTTTTCCACCTTTTCAGCAAAAATTTTCATTTTTTTTCTGCTGTTTTCAGAAAAAAAAGTCTTTTCAGCAGAAATTCTGCTCATTCGCCTCTTTTCAGCGCAATGTTCTGCTTCTTTCCATCTTTTCTGCAGAAATTCTGCTCATTCAACTCTTTTCAGCAGAATATTCAGAATTTTCACCTCTTTTCAGCAGAAATTCTTCTTATTCACCTCTTCTGCAAAAATCTCAGCCTTTTCACCTCTTATCAGCACAATTCTCAGCAGCTTCTGCTCATTTCAGCAAAATTGTCAGTCTCTCCACCTCTTCTTTGTCAGAGTGAGTTTAGGTCAGTGAGATGAGTGGCTGCCTTGAGACCTGGAAGGCCAGGTTCGAATCTAGCTCAGGGCAATTCTTTTTTTCACCACCATACAACTTTTTGCAACTTTTCATCTTTTTCAGTTTTGAGCAGACAGCTTCAGCATTAAGGCATCCACACAGCATTTTCGCAGGAAATGCAAATTTTCTAGTTCTTTATTATTCTTCAAGTTGCTTCCGTCGTTTTTGCCGCTTAACTACTGCCTCAGTTTTCAGCCCGATTTTCTCAGTTCAAACTTTAAAAATTCTGCTCTTTCTGCTAATGTTTGCTATGACTTTTGGTGCTCATAACTTCTATACTTTTTGAGATATTGAATTTTTTTGCAATATTTTTGCCCATTTTGCACATTATCAGTGGCCTCACTAGTTTTCCTTGCCGGTTGAGCCGTGTTTTAGCTCAGTGAGATGAGCAGCCGTTCTCAGACTGGGAGGCCCGGGTTCAAATCCCGCTTATGGCAACATTTCTTTCAGTTAACAGTTAAACTTTTTTAACTCTTTTCAACACAAATTTCAGCTTTTCCACCCCTTTCATCAAAATTTTCAGTTTTTTCACCACTTTTCAGCACAAATCCCAGCTTTTTCAGCTGATTTCAGCAAAAAGACTCTTTTCAGCAGAATTCTGAAAAGAGTTCTGCAGAAACTCTTTTCAGCAGAAATTCTGCTGATTGAACTCTTTTCAGCAGAAATTTCAAATTTCCACCTCTTTTCAGCCCAAATTCTGCTTATTCACCTCTTCTGCAAAGTTTTCAGCCTTTTCACCTCTTCTCAGCACAATTCTCAGCAGCTTCTGCTCATTTTAGCAGAATTGTCGGTCTCTCCTCCTCTTTTTTGAGAGAATGAGTTTAGCTCAGTGAGATGAGTAGCTGCCTTGAGTCCAGGAAGGCCAGGTTCAATCCTGCTCAGCGCAAAACTTTTTTTTCACCACCATACAACTTTTGCAACTTTTCATCTTTTTCAGCTTTTCAGCAGACAGCTTCAGCGTTAAGGCATCCACACAGCATTTTCGCAGGAAATGCAAACTTTTTCTAGTTATTCTTCAAGTTGCTTCCGTGCGTTTTTGCCGCTTAACTACTCCCTCAGTTTTCAGCCGATTTTCTCGGTTCAAACTTTAAAAATTCTGCTCTTTCTGCTAATGTTTGCTATGACTTTTGGTGCTCATAACTTCTATACTTTTTGAGATATTGAATTTTTTTGCAATATTTTTGCCCATTTTGCACATTATCAGTGGCCTCACTAGTTTTCCTTGCCCGGTTGAGCCGTGTTTTAGCTCAGTGAGATAAGCAGCCGTTCTCAGACTGGGAGACCCGGTTCAAATCCGCTTATGGCAACATTTCTTTCAGTTAACAGTTAAACTTTTTAACTCTTTTCAACACAAATTTCAGCTTTTTCCACCCCTTTTCAGCAAAATTTTCATTTTTTTCTGCTGTTTTCAGAAAAAAAAGTCTTTTCAGCAGAAATTCTGCTCATTCACCTCTTTTCAGCGCAATGTTCTGCTTCTTTCCATCTTTTCTGCAGAAATTCTGCTCATTCAACTCTTTTCAGTAGAATATTCAGAATTTTCACCTCTTTTCAGCCCAAATTCTGCTTATTCACTTCTTCTGCAAAATTCTCAGCCTTTTCACCTCTTATCAGCACAAATCTCAGCTTTTTCAGAAAAAACTCTTTTGAGCAGAAATTCTGCTGATTCATCTCTTTTTCAGCGCAACTTTTGATTCTTTACCTCTTTTCAGCAGAAATTCTGCTGATTCACCTCTTTCTGCAAAATTTTCAGCCTTTTCACCTCTTATCAGCACAATTCTCAGCAGCTTCTGCTCATTTCAGCAAAATTGTCAGTCTCTCCACCTATTATTTGTCAGAATGAGTTTGGCTCAGTGAGATGAGTTTCTTCCTTGCGACCAGGAGGGCCAGGTTTGAATCCTGCTCAGGGTGACATTTTTTTCACCACCATACAACTTTTGCAACTTTTCATCTTTTCAGCTTTTCAGCAGACAGCTTCAGCAATAAGGCATCCACACAGCATTTTGCAGGAAATGCAAATTTTTCTAGTTGATTTTAAAGTCCTTTGAAGTCAGGAGTGTGTGAAGCATAACACAGTCGGGTGATTTATTTTTGTGCTCTCCCTCTCACAGGCATAGATGCACATGCAGTACTGTGTGAAAGTCTCGAACCACCCTCAGTTTGTAATTTGCTTCAAAGGAACCAGACTTTGTTGTATTTTTTAAAGTGTCTTGAGCAAGGAGCGCAAAGAACCCATTTTAAATAGTGTCTTTACGCACTTTTAAACTAACAGCTTGTCACAAAGATATATAATTAAGTAGAGTTTGAATGACATAAAAAAATCTACTCCAGGTGATTCCTAAGCTAAAAACTGGCTATATCTCTGCATGGTGTGCAGAGTGTCCCTAAAATTTGTGGTAAATGGAATTATTATTGTATAGTTTTCTATTTCAGCACTCAAAGTGCTTCATACAAACATGCCTTATTCACCCATTCATGTGTTTCTACACCCTAAGTGGTTTGCAGTGAAAGAACTGGAGAACTTGGGAGTTCTGTATCTTGGCCAAGGATACTTTGGGATGCAGACTAGAACAACCAGAGTCTGAAACACCAGTAGATGACCTGCTCTACCTCCTGAGCCAAAGCCACAAAGCTGTCCATAAGTGTCAGGCCTAGAAAGCTCTCTAAAGCAGATGAACCTTATCTGAAAATGATATCTTTAGGATATAGGATATAATATAGCAAAGAGATGACCCAGGACCTAAGATGTATCTGGCCCTTGTGTCACATCTGCAGAGGCAGACGGCATGGAGTGAGGATAATATGGACCCAAAAGCAGACAATGGAGGCAGAGTGAGGTGATGAACAAATAACAAGCCTTTTATTTGGCTGAGCAAAAGTACAAACAAAAAGCAAAGAAAGACTAGAATGGAGCTAATAAAACCTATACTGGAAAAACTAAATACAAAACACTGCATGAAACTAGAAACCTGGAAACATGGGGTGAGAAACGCAGACGAACCGACAACAGACAGAGGAAGAAAGAGAACTAAATACACAAGAGGGTAACACGGGAATGAGGAACAGGAGGGAAACACAGCTGGGACTAATCACACACACCAGACAGGGAGGAAGCAAAACAGAATACTCTAACACAAGACATGGGACTGTCAAAGTAAAACAGGAAATACACGAACATAGAAACCAGGATAATTAGATGCAACACAAGGAACACAGGGGAGGCGCAGTAACAAACCCTAAAGACTAGAAATCACCAAAATACTAATGAATATCTAATGGACCTAGAAGTACAAAAAACTAAACCATGAAAAACCACTAAATCACAGAATATTAATCATCAAAAATATAAAGACTGGGACACCTGGGACCATGACACCTTGGGTTGATCCATGTACTGCTCGCTGAAGCCTGAGAGCAACTGGAAGCCAATCTTAAGGAAGGGAAACCAAGGGAAAAGGCTGAGCTAAGCCAAATTACACATTAACTCGATTGACAATCAGTGGCAACAGGACTTATGGAGCAATGAATGAAAATGTGAAGTTTGAATGATATTCTACGGACAGTAAGTGCTGTTAACAGTGGTTTATGAAGTCCTGCTTAATAACTGATAATACAATTCTCACTATTTAACATTTAAAACAGTTATATTCAATATAATCCATATGAAAAGTACCCCTCTCATATTTATATGTGCAGAATTTATTTTCAAAACAGTATAGAGCAGATATTTTGACTTGTGATAAAAAAGAAAATCACAGTTGCTACTGTTCACATTAACAGTGGTTTTGTTCTATTCAAACATCTTTTTAAGCCATGACAGTGTGAACAGGCGCAATTCAGCCACCTGGTCAGGTGACCTTGATTTCTTGTTATACTCTTTGTCTTTTTTCTTGTCCAAGTTCAGTTCACCTCAATGGGCATTATACTGTTATATAAAGATAACAGAGAGAAAACCTCAACAATCAGATGACACCCATGAGCAGCAACTTGGCAACAGTGGGAAGGAAAAACTTTTCATAGGAAGAAACCTCTGGCAGAACCAGGCTTAGGGAGGGCAGCCATCTCCTGAAAATGTGATTGAGAAGTTGTTAGCCAATAGGATGCTGTTAAACAACAGTTGTCTGTTGTCACTCTTGCGTGCATGATGGTTTCTTTGTGTGCATGGCTTCTGAGTTCTACGTGCATGGGTTTTTAAAATTCATGCTCATGACTATGCTTTTTCTTGTGCTGAGTTTTCAACATAGATCTAATTCCATAGTGCTGCACCAAAACCTACTTGTAATTGCTTTGCCCATTCCCAGATTGTTGTAGTCACCTGTGGTTTCCATGGAAGATACCGACTTGTCAGCAAATGCTTGCTAGATATTAGAGAAATGGTACTAAAATTGAAAAACTGGTGTTTGCAGACACGTGGAAACGTCCCATTCAAACTTGGGCAACCAAAGCCATTGTAAAGATATATCTGTGGGTCTGCCATTTATGTGATGTCACACATTCAAAATGGCAGGTAAGTTAACATCAAATGGTTTTATCCTGAATAGAGACTAAATAAATAAATACATTTGTAATAGGCGGTAAACGATGTTTTTCTATGCTAAAGTATCTTAACATAAGAGCCTATGGGACTCACTCACTTTTAGAGCCAGCTTAAGAAAAAGATATTGAAAATATGATCTTTTCCATTTCTTGGCAGTAGGATGAGTCAGGATGCAGGAGGAGGTGAGCACTGAGCTCGGCGATGTTTGTGTGCGACTGCCAGAGACAGCACAGTGACAGGCAGTGCAAGCAAACAGTTTTGACACTATGCAAAAAGGCCTTCCCTGGTGTTAAATCACATACACACAGGTACAGCACGTTTTGTGCAGCTACACATGCACACACACGCACTTGCACATACACACACAGCTGTATACATTCGGGCTCTCTTTCTGCACATTTCCTTCATGCACACGCAGCAGATGGGACAATCAGGCTGCTCGTCACATGTGCCCAGTGTTGGGTAAGTTACTTTATATTAGTAACTTAGTTACATTACTAGTTACTTCTCTAAAAAGTAACTCAGTTACTTCAAGTTACTCGTTACTTTCAGGTAACTAGTTACTAGGAAAAGTAACTTTGGTTTTACTCAGAATTCTCTTGTTAATGTGTTGCTTCCGTAACTGGATACCCAGCAAGATTGCCAGTCTTCTATCTTGCTTACTTGCCACAAGTGCACTGTGCCACCTACCAATAGAAAGGAAAAAATAATGTGCACATTTCCATGAGAGAAATCACGCCTGGACCGTCGTTGACCGCCGCCATGATTCTAGCCTGCATTTTACATCCAACACAAAAACTGCAGTCGTGGTGCTTTTGATTGTACTCAGAACTTGGAAATTCTGCCTTCTGAATAGGAAGATGTAGGTAACACCAGACTGCAGATGAGCTGCATACAGGGCTGGACTGGGACAAAAAAAATCGTCCCCGGGCATTTTGACTAGAGACTGGCCCACCATTATAGGAAAAATCATAAAGCCTTTGAATGAAAACAAACACTGTTGTGACAGTGATGTACACTGTTCTGATGGTATATATGTATCAATCTATCAATTGTTTGTTGTAAGACTCAGATAATTATTTTTTAAAAGCGAGACATTTTAAATGAGAATAATAAAGAAAAGTATTTCCTTGTCCCCCCTTTCCTGTTAATGCCCTACCTGGCCCCTGGCAACACTTTGCTAGATCCACCCCTGCACAGTTACCAGCTGTCAGCTACGTGAAAAGGATCCTGGTGTTATTTGTCTCTCAGAAACAGTTCATAACTTCTCTTCAACTCATTCATGTCACCTAAAAGGTAAACCTGTTTCTCCATCACCTGTTCAGCTCTGATGATTCAGTAAGAACATCTCCTGGTTTCATCTGCATGTTTCCCTCTCACCAGATAACCAAACTGATATCATGACCAGCAGCTTTACAGCTGTGGCTCCAGCAAACATCAGCTGATACTAGCAATTAATATTAAATAAATTCTAACAACAGCTGATCAAGCTTAAACGTGCTGCTGTTGTTCAGCGCAACATCCGCTGGTTTCCTCTTTCTGGCGCAAAGTGAGCGATAAATAAACAAGAGAGAAAAGCCGATCAGCTGATCATTGATCAGTTTAAGTGTTTGAAGTAGAAACGGGGAGAGAATGAGAAAGAAGAGGCAGCTGTGCAGCTTCAGCTTTGTGTCTTTTCATTGTAGCTGAAGTCCGGGACAAACTGTGTTCCTTTTCACCTCAGTGCAAGCAGCGTAATATTTTCTCTGAATACGAGGCGATTCTGTTTTTACGGGACGGTTGGCAACTCTAATAATTAACCGTGCGAACAAAATAAAGTTCAGCATCAGTAACATAGCACCCACCCAGCTGTATAGAAACTCCGTCATGCTAGCTAGCACGCAGTGCGAAAATGTCAGCATACGAAAATAAACTCCACCTAAACTTGGTTTATATCTGACCCAGATAGACTGCAGGTCATAACTTCTTACCTGAAGTTCAGTTCACCTGACACGCGGACCGCGGCCACCTCGGGTCTCTCCTCTTGCCTCCTTTTCCTTCATCCACCTGCTGGCCTCCACCACTTGCTAATGTTATTGAATCTGTGGAAGCTCATGATATCCACCACCGCAGTAACGAGTAACGAGCCTATCTAAATCCCAGTAACAGTACTTGCGCGTCCTGGTTTTGGCATAATAACTGGTTACCGTGCTCGTTACCACAATAATAACGTAGTTACTGTAACGCGTTACTTAATAACGCGTTAGTCCCAACACTGCATGTGCCTTTTTCAAGATATGAGGCGTCAGCATGGTGGATAACACTGAATGATTTCACAAGAATGAGTCAAACTATAATGAGGTATTTGATGGATACATTTATTACATAATATGCAGCATGGCCTGATTTTCCTTTTTATTTATGCAGCAATCTGTGCTAACGGCTGTAAGTAAAGCAAGTACCAACCACACAGAAGCTCGCTAATCTGTTACTGGAATAGTTTTTGAAATAATGATAATAAGCTTTATGATATAACAATAGTGTTCAGGTAAGTTAATTGTAATTACAAAATGTAAGTAAAACGTTCACAACTATGGCCATGTTTTATTGCAGCTGCTCAAAACAAAGGGAGATGTTGAATGTATGACTAATTACCATGAGCCAGATTGATCTACAGTTTCATTTACTCTTGGCTATATATGCGTCAGTGAGAATGGATATCACTATTGTAGTCATCACAGGTACACTTTTCTGCCTGTGAGCAGAGCAGCTGCAGCCATCTGATGTTCAAACCGTCAGTTTCTAAAATAATATATATTATATTAATGAAGGGGGTAACTGGAAATAATAAATAAAAACAACAAGTAATGCAGGGTGTCAATATAAGACTAGCTCAGGTAAGCCATCCAAAAAAAGCATTTTTTCTCCTTTACAAGGGACACTGGGGGGTGTGACCGGTGCGGTTTTAAAAAATACTTTTTATTAATGGAGACTCAAAAGAGCAGGAGTTATAACATTGTAAATGCTAATTTGTTAACCTCTTACATTAGGTTTAAAATTTCTACCTATTTGGACCAAATGTTACAACTTTTAACAACAAAAAAATAAACTATAATGCCAAAATGAATTTATAAGACCTTATTTGAAATGTATTATCTATTGAAAATTCCTGGGTTGCCAGTATCAGCAGGGTTAGCAAAATCTTAAACTGAAATGCTCCTGTTTTGCACATGTCACGGAAACCTTTCTGCTCACAAAACAAGGCACAAAGCTGAAACTGAGACTCCAAGAGATTATAGTGCAAAAGGCCATCAGGTGCTTCTGCCATGGTCATAGCATCTCATTTTTCAACCTGTGAAAGTGTTCAAATCCCCGAAACCAGGGTGTGAAGCACTAAACATCAACTTCCAGTAGGGGATGCTGGGCCCATGTTGAACACAGGGCTTCCCATTACCCTGGTGATGATATGCATTCATTAACGTGCCCTGCAGACTCAGTGGTCCCAGAGTTAACCTGGGAGGAAGCAGAGCTCAGGAGTCTAATATGCGATGAGCCATTAGCCTGCAGGGAACAATTAGGGTCCTTGTTTAAATAGGCAATGGTTGATTCAACTCATCATTTGAGCCGGTGCTCAGTTGGGGAATAAACAGTGGGTTGACCATGCTTGCTCGAGTGTCATTATGGTCAACATCTGTCTGCATAAAGCTGGCCAGAAGACCTGGCGTTAGCACCGGATGATCTTATTTTTTTAGAGTTTTGAGTTTAAGTCAGAACTGCAGTTAGAAGAGAATATGAATGACATTAGAACTGTTGCAGTGAAAGCCTTTCCTTTTCTCTATAATAATAATTAATGGAAAAAAAAGCACCACTGATTTAAGATACATTAACAACCTTTAATCACATATTTTTTAGCAAATATATATGCATCTTTTCCACCCACCACTACCAGTTCAAGCAGAAAACTAAAAATTTTAACATCCAAAATTTAAGAAAAACTAGAAACACTAAGCTTAATTACAGCAATCTGTTTACCTGCTACAACCTCATCCACATCAACATTTCTGTCGTGCATTTTAATATACCAAGCTTGCTAACTTGGTAGCTAGCGTGGTAGGGTATATTACCTACAAATGCAATCATTTGCAACCTTTCTATGATGCTAATGCTAATGCTAATAAATTCACTTATGAGCTTTTCATTGATGTCTAGATTGGAAATTCCATATCAATGACTATAATAAGCGTCCAAAAATATATATGTCAATACAATTTTAATGTCGGCCAAATAGAGGCCTATTTTACAAACACTTTTAAATAATCGTAAGTCTGTTACTGTTTCAGACAAAATTAAAACAGTTTCAGAAAGAATAAAGACAAGCTTTATGGGGACATTTGGTGGTAGCCCAAAGCATTCACGAGTACTGCTGTCTGAACACAGACAGAAAAATCAGCTCCATCTAGGGTTTTACTATGTGCCATGAGTCACATTACTGTAAGTCCTAAACCATAATGGACAAGACAGAAAAGTCTAAATTATTTTTATTTAAAAATAGGTGGTCTGTATGATCTTAGGGTGACAAAGGGTTGAAGGTTGTACACAGAAGAACAAATTCACACATCGCTTTGTCACTAGTGGACATTCAGACTCCGGTTTCCTCTGTCAGGTTTTTGTCACAGTGTGATATGTCAATCAAGCTTATCCTCCACTCTCATTAGTAATCCAGTTGATTCAGATGCCCACCGTGTTAACAGAAGTTGTTTCATTCATTGATTTTCTGTGGTTACTGCTAGTCACCTAACTCAGACACCCCTTTGTAATATACCTGCATTTACATGACACTTTTTAGTGTCACTGACCACTCAAAACACTTTTTAAACTACAAGTCAGTGCTGTTTATCTTTGCATTCATATAGTGTATGCTCTTCAAATACTTTATGTTTATCTCACATTGTTGGTCAATTCAGAATCACCAGTTAACCTAACATGCACATCCTTGGATGGTGTGTGCTAGGGTAGTGCTAGTACAGGGAGAATCACAGGAAAATGGTTTCCATTCTTCTCACAAAACAGGGGCATTTTAATTCTAGGCTTTGCTAACCCTCTTGACACTGGCAACCTCGTTTAGGTTATGGCTAAGGTTGGAATTTCTTATCCACTTACTAAGTAGGAACTTTTCAGGAGGTGCTAAACTGAGTCCATCTATCTTTGTGTTGGAAATTACCATTGTCTAGGTATTTTATTGGTTATGTAATGTTGCCCTCTGTTTGTCTCTGGGCAGCCAATATGAACTGATTGGACAAGAAATTGAGTTATATTACTCAGTGGCTCTGTGGCGTAGTGGTTACCTCTTTACCTTACATGTAAGACCAGGAGATGACATACAGCCTCCACGGGCCACAAGCCAGTGTACTCCCAAATTGAGATAAATGAGAGCGCTGCGTAAATGGCAGCATCTAAAATACCTGTGCAATCTACTGTGTTGCCCCTTTGAGCAGCACACATTATTTAAACTTGAACTTAACTTTGAGTTAGATATGTAAAAGAATCTTGAAACAACCTTTTGAAATTCTTTTAAAACCTGGAAGTTAAAATTATAACATTATTTTCTGTCACAGATTTGGCCAATAGATTCCAGTTCAGGATGATTTGAGGGCCACGCCTTTGTCTTATAATGTGTCTGGTTACGTGATCATTTTTAATTCCTTAAACTGCAAAACAGCACATTAAAAAAACATGGCTTCCTTTTCCTTTCCTTTCCATGTTGCATGTCATTTTTCTGTGTGTCTTCATATCCATGCTGTGTTTTAGCTGCGGGTAAAAAAGGAAGTCGGAACCTCGGGCACTGGCTGTTTTCACATTATCTGCCTTTCTCAGCGCCAGTCCTGACCTTGCCGCAGTGTCCCTGAAGATCTTTGTTCAAATTCTACCATTCCACTGAATGGTGCTACCTAAATATATGAAAAGAGATGATAATGTAGGGCAGAATATTACTATTGCTACATATTTCATATATGCGCATGAGAACTGCATTCCTTCACTCCTCTTTTAGTGATAGCAACACAAACCAAATGCATTGTTGGGTAATTTTTCCCTTGGCGCTTGCTTTCAGTGCAAGTTATTTTAAACCCCATACATTGCAATGGTGACATTTGACTCTGAGTGTAGACCTCATTTGAAGCTTTTACTAACAAGATACTATCCTCAGAGTCTCTCCGTGGGTGTAGTCATAGCCCCTTCTGGCATTTTCCTGCAATAATGATGTTTAGCGCGGTTTTAGACTACAAATTTAAAACTTTGCTGCTCCCTAATCAGCTGCCTCCCAACACGGGAGAGCATCATTCATGTTCATGTATGTTGGCGGTTTGTCAGAAACCTGAGCACTACCTTATAAATTCATGAGCTCTATGGCTTTGATGTTGAGGGAGTGTGCTTCAGCGCCCAGGAGGCAGTTACTTACTGTTGCCATTTGTAGCGTATTGACTCTGTAAAGTCAAGTCGTTTCATCAATAAGCACTTTCGGTGCAGCCATTCCTCTTTAGCAGCCAGTTATTGACAGCGATGCTTTGGAAGCCACCTCAAATGATGGGCTCCTCCATAAAAATGCCATCTGATCACTATTAGGTTTGATCTGATGGCTTTTGGCATTCGTGTTAACAAACGCTTCGATTGGAGCTCGCCATACAAAACGAATGGCCATGTGCTGTGGGTTGAGTGGCTGTAAACAGCTTCAGAGTGCTGTGTGGAGAGAGGGAGACATTTGGCAGCCAGTCATTATCAGCACTGTGTGTTTGCGCTTCCCTCAACCCCTCCTTCCAGCTTCTCTTTAATTCGTGGCTCAAGACTTGGGTGTTCGTCTTGTAATCGGAAGGTTGCCAGTTCGAGCCCCGGCTCGAACAGTCTCGGTCTTTGTGTCCTTGGGCAAGACACTTCACCTACCGCCTACTGGTGTTGGCCAGAGGGGCCGATGGCACGATATGGCAGCCTCGCCTCTGTCAGTCTGCCCCAGGGCAGCTGTGGCTACAACTGTAGCTTGCCTTCACCGGTTGTATGAATGTGAGTGAATGAATAGTGGTATTGTAAAAGCGCTTTGAGGGGTCCCGAAAAGCGCTATATCATCTAATCCATTATTATTATTATTATTATTATTATTATTAATTGTTTTCCTTGGTCTGTCACTTCTTTTCCAACTTTACAGTTTTCCATTTTATATTTTTACAGTAGCCATTTTGGGCATGTTTTTTTTCTTCATTGATTTGTGCCAATAAATCAGAGAACAACAGCTAAATTTTGCAGTTATGGAAAGTACTGCCAAAATTATACTAATTAATTGGAATTTGAAGAAGAAGGCTGCTGCTACTCTTTACTTTCTTTATTGATTCTATTATTTATCTATTTTTACTGTGACTTACCCAGACTGTCCTTGGACTTTACCTTTGTGACCAGCGCTGTTTAGAGTGGACCCATCATGCGTCTTTGTAGATCCATAAATGAATTTTTGTATTTACTTGAGTCACTTCAAGTGAGATGTCTCTAAGTGGTAACAAATAATGGATAGCCATGTTCTTTGACATCATACACAGAGTTGAACAAACTGTATGAGATTTTGGCTCACAGGATTTGTACAAATAGTAGCACATTTTAAAAACCTTTTGCCATGTTTAATATGAATATCCCCTGCTGCACTGCTGTAATATTATATATAAAGCAGAAAAAAAGCTACTATTTAAATTACTAGATTGGAATTTAAGGATGCATGTGCAAGTAAATGGCTGATGTATGTTGATTATTTTTAGCAGTAATTGGGCCATCAAGTTTTCCACACTTAATCATCTTGACAAATACTATATGAGAGCTACTGTATCTAGTACCCTTGCAGTATTATTAGTCATCAACCTATTGAAGCCTAATATCTGAATGTAAAGTTTTTATTTTTAGCTCAGGGTCCAGTGAGCTCATGCTATAGTGACACATTTGCCCTTCCACAATTCACAAGAATCACTTTTCCTCCTAGAGTGTTTACCTAATAGGTCTCCCCATTTGTGGATTTCTTATTAGTTTATGTGTTAGTTTGAGCTGGCATGAGCTACTATGCCATTACGTTCTGGTTGTGAAATATCTCGACTACTGTTTGATGATTTGTTTGTACACCTGGTCTTTTTGGAGCATTTTAGTAGAAGTGTCTCACAGATAACATGGCCTGCTGTGCTTTACAGAGCATCCAAGAAGTTTGCCCTCAGTGAGTGAATTCTTGTATTTGATTATTTTATTATTTAATAGTAATGATCAGAGACTTATGTCTGTGTATTATACATTTTATGGCTGCAACTTGCTAACCACACTTGTTAGCATTAACTGATAACTTAGCATGGCCCCTTCTCAACCAAATATAGTGACCATCACAGTGCACAGTCCATTGCAGTCCAAAAACTCATACACACTCAGACACTATGTGCATTTGTGCTTCTGTTTCTGTGTCTTTGCTTTGGGCATGGATCAAGCTCTCATTGAATTATTGGAATATCTGAATAGAACAAAGTAATTGTAAATGTTATTGATAACACTTGTATTTCCACTATAACAGATCTCAGACCACTGGACTTTTCTAGCAAAAGCTCTGGATACGCCAAAAAAAAAAAAATCCCATTTATTTGTTGTTGCTTGTCTTTTTGTTCAGAAGTGTTGGCATAATTAAAAACTCAAGTCATTATTTGCTCATGAGTTGGAAAAATCAGCTTGAACTAACTTCTCTCACTGGTTATATCTTTGTTTGCTGTATAAGCTGCCTCTGTGCCCTTGTGTTACACACCCACTCAGACACACACAGTACTGCTCTCTCCTTCTCACCTCTCTGCTTCTCCTCTTATCTGCTCTGTCTCTATCTCTGTGATTGGCTAATGACACTATTCCAGATGGCTCGCCTACTGTGGTGTGTGTGTGTGCGTGTGTGTGCTGGCCAGGTTTGAAAAAGATCTTTCATCTTCTTCTTTCTCTGACAAAAGAATCAGTCCAGTCAGCACAGCTGTCCATCTGCTTCCTCTTTTCCACAGAGTCTCGATTAATCTTAATGTCGTGCTGCACGGCTCAGCTTTGGCCCGTGCTCTCCCCACCGCTCTATTTATTCTCGCTTTCTTAACCTATCACTCTTCTGCAATGGTTTCTTCTCATACAGTCATATTCTCTTTCCATTCACTCTGATCCTCGCATTCTCCTCCCACTCACTCACTGGCTTGCTCTCTTGCCTCTAAATCTCTACCCTTCTGCTCCATCATTGTTTTCTCCCATCTTCTCCATTTCCTTCTGTTTCTGTCTTTTTCTCCTTCTCTGTTTCTGTCCCCTCCTTCTCCTCTCTACCCTCAGTCCTCAGTCTTTTCATTGCTGTGTAACAGAGAGTGACATGTTTGGCAGTTTTCTGCTTTCTCCTCTCATAAGGAATTACTGTCCTGACCTACTTCCATGTGCAGCAGCTGCCGCATGCACATGGCTGAGGCACCAGTTGTGTCACTAACTGTCACAGCAAAGGATGTGCAAAATACCTGACTGTCCTGTTGTCGTCGCATGATATCAGTTCTGTAAATAAAGCACAGTATTATGGCAGCTGGCAAAAGAGTCCCAGTATTTAATCCAATCCTTCCTGTTTGTGAGACAGAAGACACTGAGACAGCATATATCTACACAGAAACTGTTTTCCTACATGATTTTAGTTCTCTCTGAAAACATCCTCATCCTTACTGTAATGCTTCACATTTGGTGTACATTTGATACTAATAATTCAAACTTTTCTTTGTGTAAACTCAGTTAAAATCAGTTCAATTTATATAGCCCAAATTCACAACAGTAAGGTAAAGAAAGAAACCATAACAATCACACACACAAGCACTTGGCGACAGTGGGAAGGAAAACTCCCTTTTAATGGGAAGAAACCTTTGGCAGAACGAGGCTCGGGGAGGGACAGTGATCTGCTCTCACTGGTTTGGAGTCAGTGGAGAGACAAACACACAGAAAGGAAAGGATGAATGAAGAAGGAATGGTCAGGGCATCATGCATAGGAAACTCCCAGGGTCTCCTGATCCAGCCCCAACTGTAAGCTTTATCAAAAGGAACGTTTGAAGTCTAATCTTGAAAGTAGGGAGGTGTTTGTCCACTTATTCCACTTTGGGAGCTTGTTTCATAGTAGGTGTCTGAAGAGTCTGCCTCCCAGTCTACTCTGTTATTCGGCCTGCTCCACAACTGTTCAACCTACCCACTGTATTTTCTCAGGTGGCTGTAGCTCAGGAGGTAATCCAGTTTTGAGATCCTTCTCAGACACCTTAACTCCCACTCACATCCTGGGCCATTTGATCTCAGTAAATCACATGATAGGGTGGGGCTAGGGTTTCACAATGGGTTCACCTGAAACCTTGGCTGATTGTGACCCACACCCGCTTTCACACCTTGGTTCATGTGATTAGGTGGAGGATCAATAGGGTGTCCATGACTCTCTTGGGGACACTCCCATAGGGCTTAAAATCTGGAACTCTCCTCATGTTGAAGAAGCTTTTCGGATGAGAGGTGAAATGCTTCAAGGAAACTTAAAGAAGTCCAGACACTTTCCTTTCCAAGCTCCTTGGACCTCAGGAGATAGAGCAACTATTAATTGGAAGATTAGTGGTTCGATTCCAGTCTGCGTCAGACTGCATGCCAAATATCCCAGTAACATAGCAGGCCCTAAAGACACCCATCAGAATGTGAATGATACATACAAAATACCTAAAAGAATGTGCTTGGGTGAATGAGGCATGTTGTAGGTAGAGTGAAAGCCACTATATAATAACCAGCCCATTTACACTTTGGAAGCACATGCAGAGGTGAGTTAGATTACCCCAATTATTCACAGATTTAAACTAATACATTGTGTATGAGTGAATGTGCAGGCGTACACGTATTCAGGGAATGTATCCTTAAAACATTTCTCTTTATAACTGTTCTGTCACAGGCAGCATGTTTAGGATTAGTTTCGTATTATCCATATTTTTTTGTTTTTGTTGTTTAGGCAAACTGTGACAGTTGCAAACACAAGAACAACACTTTGTAGTGTACCAACACTGTGGGTGTCTTTCTGACCTTGTAGATTTAGCTCAGAGCATAGGACACTGTCAGAAATCTGTCTTTTGACAGTACTGGGTCTCCTTTTTTGCAGTAATAAGAAGACCAATTTGTAAGAAAAGTGAAAAAATGCAACTAAAGAATATATTTTGGCATTATTATTTATCTAGTCAGAACAGATCTTAGTTTATAAAAGCACAGTATATAACATATGGCAATACTTTATAATTTAGTTCCTTGTTTTCCATTTTGACAAACAACACATTTCATATAAACTCCATCTATTCAGTAACTCACAGAAACAAAGATAAATCCATACATAAACTGTAAGTGATAGCATGGATGCCCTTGTTATGATCAAACCTGCTTTTAAAAGCTCATTATCAAATATCTGCATTATGATTTGTGGCCCCTGCCAGCATGAGATCTTTAACTGTGATGAAAACCACGAAGAACCCTTGTGGCTATAGTTATAAAAATATTTCAATTACCTTTCTTATATAGTCCTTCATTACTGTGTGATCCGTAACTCATTTACATAGAGATGAATACAAGTTTTTAATTAGTTTTTGCTGCTGCCTTGAAGATAAAGCATGCAGCTGAAAATGTTCTATGACCGATGTGTTCCCACAAGTGCTTTAAGTGATATTTCTTTTACATTGATAAAGATTCTTCAACAGTCATTTGATATCATGTGAATGAATCTGATGATCTAAATGAGTCTATTAATAAATTCTGTCATGTATTTTACTACTAAAAAGAATGTCAGTTTTTATAAGAATCACGCTTAAAATTATCCTGACTTTGAATGTCAAAAGTTGGTTCTCACGAGGACACAAATAAAGCAAGAACACACACACACACACACACACACACACACACACACACACACACACACACACATGCATACACTCTATGTAGACCAGGCAGTGAAACATGGATAGGTGCCATAATCTCTAGATGCCACATTTCTCTGTGCTCTGTGACTCTGCAGAGCTTGCTGCTCAGGAGTTTCGCACCCTTTTTTTCGCCATTTGCTACGGCTGAGGCGATGTTCCCACCACCATCACACTGGCAACTCTTTCATATGCTGCATAGTTTCATCTACCTGGTTCAGAGCTCAGAGAGAGTCTTGTATATAAATTGTGAACCTACAAATCCGATTTTAAAGCCCACTGGAAGAAAGGCCACAGACTGCTGGACTAATTCTCTTTGACTGGCACCTTGTTCTTATATAACAGTGTACAGCAGAGGTTTTATAGTGAAGTTTGTACTGTTTTAAGAGCTGAAAACAAAGCGGTCAGACTTGAGGAGGATTGAGCATTGCCTAGAAATTGAGATGACAGAGTGTTCAGGTAAGTGGCACCCAGCAGGATAAAAACAGTTTGACTACTTTTCAAACGGCTTTATCTGTCTTACATTTTTTTTCCAAGTTTAGATCAGCTTTCAAGTCTAATTAGAAAAAAGATTCACCTCAGTCAGTTATTTGAAACGATAATCAGATGTCTTTTTTTCTTTTACAGCTGAAAAGCAGCTCTTTGTGTGGAAGTGTCACTGTGGGTACTTGGTTTTTGCTGCTCTGCCTTCTTTTGAAGTTTGAAGGATTGTCTTTGCACACAGTAGGATTATAAATGGGATTAGCTGCATTTTGATTGTCTGCATACCTTTTATTTTCCCCAATAAATCTTTTGGAATAGATTTACAGGTTTCTATTTGAAATGACACTCTGGCACATCCCTGTTATTCGTGCACACCTTCTTTTAATCACCTATATTGAAATGCTTCTCTCTGAAGTTTGTTTTCCACTCAGTGGTTTTCTTTTGATGAAAATAATGAATCCTGCCTCAGTGTTATGTTCACAGTTTTAATATAAAATGATAAAAAGATAAAATTTGTAAGTATATACTTTTCAAAAAACAATTACTAAATACGATTAAGAACAGAGTGTTTCTACTTATGAGGGCAAATGAGGCCAAGCATCATACTTTAGTTGTCAACACGTTTTAAGAGGTTATCTGGTTTTGAGATAAACTGTGTTATTTCTTATGGATTTCTATGTGCTGAATCCAAATATGAGAAATAAAAAGCTGACTGGCTACTGTTTCCACAATAACTATATATGTAATTTTTTTTTTTTTTTTTTTAACATTTTATACATATGCATTTTTAGCTCAACCTACCAGACCTGTTCCAGATGTTGTGTATAGGTGCAATATAGTAACTGTATTAACGATAAATCGGATGAATACTGGATGAAAAGCACATACAATAATTTCTGTTATTATACCACAAGTCAGGACCCAGGAATTTATTTTTGTAATTTTATTGTTTCAAGAGCTTTTGTAGCATATCATGACAGCTAGAACCAACCAACAATTTTAAGCATAATTTTCATTTCAAGCAGAGATGGAGAAGTGCAGCCATTACATATATACTCTGGTTAAGTTAAGTTCAACTTTGAAAACCTGACCTAGTTAGTATTGATTAAAACAAAGCGCAACCTTAAACCTACATGGGAGCCAGGGCCTTGTAACTGCTAAGAGTCTAGTGGTGAAAATATTGTTTCTAATAATTAAACTAATTTTAAATTTAAAATAATATTTTTCTGTACGATTCTACAGGGAGGATGGAGCACTTAGTATGGCTGATACTAGCAATGCTATGGATGGCGCATGAGCCATAGAGTGCTGCCCTGATGTCTGCAAATGCTCCAGGAAGTCTGGCCCAGAAAAATCAGATGTCAACTGTCATAAGCGGGGGCTTGAGCTTTTCCTTCAAATTGCCTTCTGATGCTTGGATTGTTAAACTAGGTGTGTACATTTTAATCAAATCCTCTCTAGGATCCTTTTGACATCCAAGGAATGCATTAATCTATCTAACATTTAAGGAAACATAATGGGACTTGATTGCATCAATAACTGACTTTTTAATTGCTGCCAAGGTGAGAATGGTATTACCAACCTGAAGGCAAATACTCTGAGATCAATTCAAAGATTGAGAGTGTCAATCTGGAGAGAAATGCCATAAAATCAATCCATCCCCAGGCCTTCTCCGTGCAAAGCAATTGATGCTTCTCAATCTTTATGGCAACCACATATCCATTCTTCCACCAAGGGGTTTCAGGTAAAGATTTTTGGAGAGAGCACACTTTTCAGCAATAATGTTACAGTAATTTGACAAAAAAAACCCCAACTGTTTTCTATGTCTGAAGGACCTGCTAAACCTCCGCTTCCTCATGTTGGGGCAGAACCAGATTGGCATCCTCAAACCTGAGATTTTTGCAGGCATGAGAACCTGTCAGAGTTGGACCTTACTCTCAATGCACTGACAGTCCTCCCAACTAATGCGTTCAAACCTCTGATTGCCCTTAAAGTTTTGGATCTTTCCCTCAACCGCATCAGAAGATTTCTCCCAAGACCTTCAGTGGACTGAGGCAGCTCTTGTTCCTCAACTTGGACAACAACAGGTCACAATAACATGTGCCATGTTATTATACATCTAGTAGTTACATTTTCCAGTGCAGGTATTATCAGTGAGAAACAAACTTCACTTCTGTGTATTATTATGAGATATTTCTGATCAGAGTATAAGCATTAGGATTTACTTGGTCTTAAATAGCCTTAGGATCTGGAACCTCTAAACTGAAGTGAGAACAAAAAAAAAATATTAGTTCAGCTGCTTCAATAAACAATATCGCAACTATTGCTAATAGTAGCTAGAACTGAAGAATTAGTTACTACTAAGGCAAAGGAACCCAGCAGATGTTTTGATATTGAACTGTTGGCTGGCTGGTTTTCTCTATATCCCATCATGGTTGAAAATAGTTCCAAAATGAACGTTGAACCAACATTGCAGACATTATAAAGAGATCATCTTCTGTTATCTCTTTAATGATTAGACCAAAAACATTTCTTTAATAAAGAATGACAAGGAAAGAATACATAATCTCATACTTTTGGGTTAGCACTTATCCTACTAGGATAAGTGCTAACCCTCTTGAGTTTATGATACCTACATTACAGACAGAGGGGATAACTATAAGAGTCCAAAGCATAAAATAAAACATACCATTTTTTTAAGGAAGAGAGTACTGATTATCACAGAGGTGCTGAATTATGGTTTATGTGTAGGGATGATGTTGCTAGGGTATCAAATATTAGATATTAGATATACTGGTGACTTTCATTTCAAAAGGGTTCTGAATTCAATGGTTTCACAGTGTACTTTTACTTCTGAAGAGATTCTAACTGTCCCCCCCATATCCAGTCTGAAGACCATTCCTTCTGGGACATTCAAGCCCCTGCAATCTCTGGAGATGCTGGTTCTGAGACAACAACCTACTATCTACCCTGGCGTTATCAGCTTTGGATGGCCTGAGTAACTTGCAGGTAGCATGTTTTCTGGTATACATAAAAACAAAAGAAAATCATAGACTCAGTTTAATTTTTTTTAAACATATAGTACATAGCAGTTAGATGTCTTACCGGCAGACCCAGATCTGACTAATTCACATAATAGCTAGTGTGATAACACTGCTAACTTAAATTACAAAACCTGCTCTATTTCCCGAGTAATAATTATGAACATGCTAAACACTGAACCAGGAACTCTACCTGAGGAACAACGAGCTGGAGCTTCTGCCCTCTGGCGTGTTCATCAACCTGCCCAAGCTTTCACAGCTGGCACTCAGCGAAAACCGCCTGAAGATGGTTGATGGAAACATGTTCACCCACATGCCTGGTAAGATAACTGCCAGCCTGACTTTTCCTGTCCTATTTTCCCAGGAATTAGAGTGTAACTTAAACAAGTATTGGCAGCAGGATGCTGTTGTCGTGATAATCATTTTTTCTGACCTGTCTTAGTTCTAAAGAAGCTGTACCTCCATGACAACCCTTGGCAGTGTGACTGTAACATTAGCCCACTGGTGCGGTGGATGGGAGACACCAAGGCCATACTTTCACCACGGCACAGCTAAAGTGCGTGACTCCTCAAGAGCTCAGAAATAAGAGCCTCAGCAGCCTGCAAATTGATAAACTGCTCTGTCACACTTAACAGTATAGATGAGGATCACAGCGTGGGCTGGGACTCATAGAGATTTTTTGAGTAGACTGGGTGGCAGAATAATCCTCTATGATATTTTTAAACTGCAATATATTATTGTCTTTCTCTAAAATATTGTATCATGTTTTGCTTTAAATGGCTAAAATCCTAGAATAAAATGCCACATTTTCTGTGATGCTTTGTTTTATAATAACATAATATAATAATAATATTACTCTTTATTTAGGTTTCTCACAAAAAGTGGTGTTGGATGTTTTCCAATTTTAGTAAATGGTAATTTTCCACTCAAAGCGCTTTATGAAACTTGCCTCATTCACACAGCCACTTTTAACTATGCTTTTTCTACACAAAGCGCTTTCTATCTAACATTCACACACATTCACAAACCGATGGAGAGCAACTTGGGGTTAGTGTTTTGCCCCAAAATTATTTGACATGCTGATTGGAAAACCTAGGGATTAGAAGATCGCCTGCTCTGCCTGGTAAAATAACTGCCAGCCTGCCTGGTTTACCTCCTGAGCTACAGCCACCCTCAACTTTGACCCTTACTTTTTTTTTTTTTACCATGGTCTCTTTAATAGCAGGTAAAAACCTTAAATCACTAAACCTGTAGGTATAAGCTATTTGTGGGACAGAAAGTTTTGCATTATCAGTGCTATTTCCACATGCAAAGAATAAGTACTAACCACTTATCACGGTTGTGAGATTAACATTATAATTCCATATTGCTTGTCTTAAAAGACTTTGCAGGTTTGGAAAGTGATGGATTATGTATAAAGGGATTACATTAATCACATTCCAGGAAATGGTTTCTCTAATCTGTTACAGTTTATGTAAATAAAAAGGAAAAGAAAGGCATTTGGATAGACACTGCTAGGATTCTGCACAGCTTAATGTAATAGTGAAGACAGCTGTAGATAATGAGAAGTTATTGGATTTGTAATCTCGTCTTCATTTTAATGTGCATCAGCACATTAAAACAACACATAGAGACCCCAAGTCCTCTTGTTTAGCCTTTTGCCCAATTACCGGTTGCAAAGATTTGTTGCTTGTGCAGCCTAAAAAGCACCATATCCATATCCATATCTTGGACTGGATGACACTGAACCCAAAACTATGCAAACTCTAAGACCATTAAACTCAATCTGTTTGTACTGTTGCATTATATTTTCAATTTCAATAAATGTGTGTGCCAAGTTTTGTAAATTTTGTGCTCGATCTTTATTATGAAGATAATCATTTGTTTGCATGTAATGTCCTCATAATGTTTTTCTGAAGTTATGCTGTTTTCATATGGTGAAACATCCTGCAAAAACAAATTAAATTATAACTAGAAAAATTTGCATTTCCTCTGAAAATGCTGTGTGGATGCTTTAAAGCTGAAGGTGTCTGCTGAAACTAGCTGAAAAAGCTGAAAAGTTGCAGAAATTGTAAAAACTTTGCAGAAGCAAAGGAACTTTGCTAAAATGTAGTAACAAGCAGAACTGTAATATCTTAGAGGAAACATAATACTTGGCAGAAATACAATAGCATAGCAGAACTTAGCAGAAATATTGTAACTTACCAGAAACATGATAACTTCTCAAAAATACAAAATTTAGGAGAAATAGTATAAGATAACAGAAAGAATATATTTAGCCAAACATTCTTAAACATTACAGAAATACTATGATTTAGAAAAACAGTACAACATAGCAGAAATGCTGTGATTTACCAGAGACACTGTAATATACTATGAATATTGTAATTTTATATAAATACTATGTTTTAGCAAAAATACTCCAGTTTAGCACAAATATTATAACATAGCAGAAATACTATTCTATAGCAGAAAATGCTATATTTAGAAAGAAAAATATAATATAGTAGAAATACTATGATTTAGCAGAAATCCTACAATATAACTTAATAACAATGATTTAGAACAGATACTATGATTGAGCAGAATAGTAATAACTTAAGTGAAAATATTGGAAAGGTAAAATGACAAGCTGAATAAAAGGAACATGGTTAAGTTAAACTGAAAACTAATTGTTGTTCACCTGTGAAAAAACAAAATAAAAATACATTTAGAAAAAAAACAAATAAGAACAGCCAACAGATATACACAAAATCAAATATGGATACACAAATCACCAAATACACAGAAAATGAAATATGGATACACAAATGTACGAGAGAGACACACACAGGGTCTATGCCAGTCAACCAGTCTGAATATATTATATTTTTATCAATAATGAGATGCTGCCCTAAAAGGGTCTTTGTGTGTGTCTTTCTTTCTCTCTCTCTCTTACACACACACACACACACACACACACACACACACACACACACACACACAGCAGCAGCAGCAAGTGAACAGGGGCTGTTAACAGCATGTTTCTAGGTCAGTCCAACAGCTGTGAGCTTCTCAATTTGAATCCACCAATCAGAGGCTGTGTGCTTTTTCCCATAAAACTGGTGCACCAAGTGCAGGCTTTTACACACATAACACGGAGAGGTCGTGTCCAAATTCATGGGCTGCATCCTCCTGAGGACCCGGCCTTCGCGGTCTCGTGGGCGGGTCCTCAGAAAATGAGTAGGCGAAGTAGCTGTGTGAGGTGGACGGTCTAGCCTTCTGATTAACGTCACCGCTGTCTCGGTGGAGTTTAATAAACTCAACCGTCTGCTCCTTGCTATGTAAAATATAACAGGACACTGGCATAAATTCTCGACCATCTCACACTTCTGTTTAATCAGTTTTCTGTTTGATGTTTATTCAGCTGTGTGAAAACCACCGAGGGATTAATAAAGTTTTATTTTATCTAATCTAATCTAATATCTTTAATCTCAGCCAAACCGATTTACTCACGAATAAATAAAACACTGAAAAAGCCAAACAATATCCTTTTAGGTTGTCTAAGTGACTTATATATTACGTTTAACCTGAGTAGCGAAAGTCCATGGTGATCTGAAAATGATGTGCGGGGTTGTGCCGTTCTCGGCGGCTTCAGTGACCCTCGAGCTCTCGGTTAGCTATCAAGCTGGTGGTTAACAGTGAGAAGAGATATTTTACTGTTATTTTATCATTACATCAGAATCATATAATAAGCATTGCATTAAAAGCATTTATTGAAGCTATTGACATTACATTAACGTTTGTATTACAGTGATTGTTATAACCTCATGTTAATCTTCTATTTACAGGTGTTGGTATAATCATATAATCTTTCATTACAGGTGTAACCATGATCATCTTTATACATATTGCCGCTTGGTGCTTATTATGGAGTTGTGCTCACGTCAGTAAGGGTTAAAAGCTACAGTCAGCGGGATGTCTGGCTGATCTATTGAGGAAGTGGCGTGGGCGTGAAGGCTGCACATGCTTACAAAACACAGATATCATGTTATTCATCATTATCCTTTATTCATTTATACTCTTTTTATTAAGCTTTGAGTAGTGGCATTTGATTAGAACATTTATTACATGTATGGTTTCAGTTGGGTTATTGCACACATGCAGAGTTGGCCTCTGTCCTTATAGACAGAGTGAATGCTGAGGTCGAGTCACACACGCACACATACAAGCAGCAGTTAAACTCATGTAGAGGAGAGTTCAAATATTTAAATAATAGTTTGCAAGGCCTTGTAACTGTTTGATTATGCTTGCAGGAGAGACTGTTTGTTCCAGGGGATAAGCAGAGTTAGAAGATTACTGGGAAGGATCTGGCCTCGGGAAGAAGAAGATGTTCTTTTAATGTGTTGAAAGTTGTCAACACTGATTGCATTGTACCTACTTTACGCATGAGGGGGCGTTCCAATACCTGATGTTCATAAAAACTATTGTTGTGTGGTTTTCGGTGAGAGATCTGGTGCTGTCTGCGTACAGTGTCCCATCTCCCACACGTGTGCATTAAAATCATCGTTTGACTTGACCGGCCAGACCAGTGTTGTTATTTTGGTTTTCCTCCTGTATCCATCCCCAATATTTTGAACCCGTGACAGTTTGGGGGGCTCGTCCTGTGGTATTGGGGTGGAAACTGAATCTGGATGCTTGGACGGTCCGAGGGGTCGAGCGGACAGGCGCGAGCCAGTGGTCTGAAGTGAGTGGGCAAGCCGGCACATCTAAAGGTGAGGCACTACCTGTTGAATTATTCCAAAGAGTGCCAAATTGGACATTGACAAAATTAAAAGTCTGCTCACTGAAAGTACTGGTAAATGTCTGTTTTGATTTTGGTGAAAATCTCATGAGAAGTTGGAGTTGAAATAACAATAATGGAAGTTTTAAAGTGGGTTAGAGTCCCAAGTATTGAGTAAAGTGAATAAGGAAAAGGAAAGCGGTGAAAGTGAGTTAGAGTCTCACGTAGAAGTTAGAAAATGGTTATTTGTGGGTTAGAGTCCCCATTGGTCATAAGGTCAGACCTCGTCAGTCATACACTTGTTCTGAGGTGTTGACTGTTGTTTCAAACTATTATAAATTCTTTAAACGGCAGCGGGGCTGCTAAGAAGCGCAAAGCCGGAGGTTGTGCTCCCTCTTTGGTTGAGACGCAGACCATCGACCTATCGGCGAATAGGGATAACACAGTTGGCTTGACTGCAGATTACAGGGCAGCCTGGAACAAGCTAAGAGTTTGGCGCTCTTTGTTTGTGCTTGTTTGGTCGACAGAAACCGGTTTGGGCGTGAAGCTTTAACTTAAACTTCGAGAAAGCCTTGGCTGTGAAATGCCAAAAAATAGAGCTTCAGGCAAAGTTTGGGTTGGTTAACGCTTTTAAATTTGGTTAGGGGCACTAGAAATCGGGCCACCGTCGGGGGCCAGATTCTGGATTGAATTAATTCATAAAAACTCGGGAGTTTGTCGGTTCGACCGTTAATTTAAATTTGTCGAAATTGTGTAGGTGTGAAAAGGCCTGATAATCTCTGCAGTTGTAAATAAAGGCGTCTTTGTAATATAAAATAAGAAAGTTTGGTGTGGAAGGAGGCTCTGTGTGACAACAGCGTGCTGCAGCACTGCTGAGCTATTTTAGACTGTCTGTGAACATGCAAATGAGGTGGCTGCTGTGAAGCACACAGAGGGCTTGTACTTCCTGTTTAGCGTATTACTGAGTTTTATAATCATGATTTGCAAATATTGTTTAAAACCCTGTAAATAAGATGCTGATTTTGCTCACCATATTAGTAAAATGAGTTTTGATTTATTGTTGTGAATATATGATTAATGGCTGTGGTTGGCATATTTCTCTTGTGATGCAAAGCTGGATGTTTTAGAGTTTGAAAATGCTTTTTTTATTTGAAATTGATAAAATCATAAAATGATTTGGTTTATTTTTGTGGTGTGAAGCATGATTTTATAAGATCTTTAAGTGGTTATTCTTTCAGTTCAATAATATAAGCATTTACATTTAATTTACTTGACTCTTTGGTTCTATCATTATTTAGGGGTGATTAGGCACGAATTTTACCACCATATGTGGTGTAACAACTTCATTTTATGTAGATAAAAGGCATGCTTATTTCAGGGCCGTGACAAATTGAAATTTCACCTATAGGGGATCTTCTTTACATGAGTT
Source organism: Oreochromis aureus (assembly GCF_013358895.1). Classification (NCBI taxonomy): domain Eukaryota; kingdom Metazoa; phylum Chordata; class Actinopteri; order Cichliformes; family Cichlidae; genus Oreochromis; species Oreochromis aureus. The sequence goes on along the minus strand of NC_052945.1, from coordinate 34,322,569 downwards.
GCATTTGTCACAGTGATGCGAATAAATGATTAAATACAGTGAATTTTCTTGAGGATGTGTGTGTTTCTAGGGATAATGACTACTGGTTTTATACATTTTATATTGAGGCAGATGATTGAGGCTGAGTATGTGCATAGATAATGTGAAGACTGCTTTGCAGCCGCTGGAATGTGAGTAGCTGTGTGTCTATGACCAGAACTCTGCATGCCCATAAAAGGCAACTGCCGGACTGTGTGAAGTGTGAACCCAGCGAGAGAGAGTGAAATCTAGGCAGATGGAGGCGAATGGGCGTCTTAAGAAAAGAAATACTAATTGTATGTTTTAGTGTGTTAATACAGGTGGCTACGGACCTGGACCAACTGCCCACCACAAGCACAGCGCCCAGAACAAAATTATAGTAATGGGAACCACACCCGCAAGAATCAGCAGCTGTGGAACTGACAGCAGTGAGGAGAAAATTAGAGGAGAAATTAAGGGAAGCTGTAACACATAAAATTGGGGCCAACGGACTTGTGGAGGTTGGGAAGGCGTCCAGAGCATCACAACGAAAAGGTGAAACAAAAACACACACAAGCAGAGAAATGTGAGAGGAGGCTCCTTTTAAGGTAATGCCTTGTTTGAGAAAAGTAAAAAATAAACCGCCTACAAATGCACACACGCATGAAAAACAGCTTACACTCATGAACATGTGAAGATTTTCCAGCAAGGTTAAAGCAGGAAACTTGACATACACCTGTTGTTGAATGATGAAGTTTATCCATTACTAACAAATAAACTTTCTGGGTTGCAGGACAACAACTTAACTTCCAAAAGAAAGAGACTGGTATGACCAACCAGCGATGAAACAGCAAATTTAGTGGTTAAGAGTCAAATTGTGAGATGTTTTCTGCTGACTGAATAATAGAAGTGATTACTGAAGGAAGGAAAATTCCTTTTGTGCTTTTAAACATGATCTTAAGAATGTGAACATGTGCATGTTGTCCTGTCAACTTGGTGGGTTATGAGTTGATTATATCGTGAGAAAAAAAAAAAAAAAAAAAGAAGAGGCTGACACAGGGCCTGGCCCGGTGTTTCTCCCCTCTCTTTGTAACACAGCCAACACAACATCATTTTCCTGTTCGTACACTTCTGTTTGTTTTTGTTTTGTTTTGTTTTGTTTTTCTCTTTATGTTTAATTACAGGCTGCTTTGCCAGCCCTGGAAGCCGAGGCTGACCTGGACTCTGCTCTCCCCTCTACCATCTTTCACGTGACCCTGACCAAATGCTGCAGCAGCTGGACCCACAACAACAACCTGAAAATGTCAACAGTGCTACAGGAAAGCGATCTCCATGCAACTGAGATGGAGGGCGCTAAACCTAAGGCCCGTTTCACTACGGGGGAAATTTCCAGACAGCTTCAGCTGACGGAGCTGTGACGAGACGCCCATTAAGCCCGGATGAAAAGTGAGGCCGAGCAACAGAATGCTGACCTTAATAGCTCTGCATTTAACACTGTGCAGGACAGTGATGGACCAACACGAATCATCGGGCAGCACAAAGGCGTGCCAGAGACAGGAGGAGCAACTGAGGTCAGGAGGCACCTCAGAATGGACAGAAGCACAAGAAGAAAAAATAAGCTGAAGGCACAGGTGTGGGGGCTCGGCCAGGGCTGGCTTCTGAGAAGAGCCGGACAGCAGAAACTGCAGAAGGCCTTAGAGCAAAGCAAGGAAAACATCAGTAAGCTTCAATATGGCGTGTCTGGAAAGACTCTGAGGTTTCTGCCCTCAGTAAGAGCTCAAGGCATCAGAGCAGAAACTGAGCATGGCTCAGGGAGGAGCTGGACAAGGAGAAGATGAAGGTTTCACCTGCGATGAACATGGACACTGGAGAAAAGGACTGCCTGATTTGGGGCCAGAACCAGGACAGACTGAACTTTGAACAGCAGCAAGGGTGGCAAACAGACTGAAATGGAGGAGGGCAGGACCCCAGGGGCGCTTCAGGCTGTGGTTTACCCAGAACACCAGAACAGGAAAGTGATGAACACAAACACACACAAACACACACGTCTACATCGCTGACTCAGAATGAAGAGAAACACACACATGAACACATGTGCACTCGTTGATTGAGTGAGAAATGACACACACACACAAATCGAAATGCTGATTCACTGAGAAGTGATCCACACATACACATGCACTGCAGCTTGTGCAATGAAGAGTGATGCACACACACACGCTGATGCAATGAAGAATGCTTTGCTAACAAATGCTTATGCTGATATGCAAAATGCACACAAACATCCAAATACACAATTTTTATAAGAAGGCATTGATTACTTAAATGTGTTTTATTATTGGTTAAATGTGTTTTTTGTCACCCAGAGGTCATTTATGTAGATTTAAGGGACAGTTTGGTTATGAAAACAATGTCTGTGCGTGATGTCTGTTTATGGCTCAAGGCCTTGAATGAATTGTTTACTGTGCTTGACACAGCCTGATGAGGTGCAGTGGTACAGAATGAAAGGATGAATTAACGGTGTGAATTTATTCGGGGCGCCACAGTTTCTGTGATTGAGATTTGATTGAAGGAGGAACAAAAGTTGCTACAGCACCTGAGGTTCTCATTCCCACCATGTTGTTCGGGAGGAAGAAACTTTTAGTTGATTTTGGGTTTTGCTTAGCATTAGGTTGATTTTATCAGTGATGTTTGGGTTGTTTCTTTCTCTAAGAGAGGATGGTTTTATGCTTGAACATGTCTGCAATGCGCCCTAGTATGTGTTGTTTTATGAGTATTTTGTTGGTTACGTTTGTTTTGCTTTTGTTACAGTGCACTGAGATAAGAAAATCGGGAGGTGTGATCCACGGTGGTGATATTTTGATATTTTGTGAGTTCATGATTTAACAATCAGCTCTTTAAACCAGGCCTAACAGATTGAAATTTAAAAGCGCTATGAAATATTCTTACTGAAACAGTTGCAAAGTGTGCTTCTCCATGATTATAATGGGCTCTGGAGAATTCCTTATATGGGACATTGATCACAGGAGAAGTCCTGAGTCTAAAAAGGATTGCAGCGAGTCAATCAGTTCAAAAAACAAGGAATTGTTTCCTTTAAAATGATGGCGTCATCTTGCTGGTGATGGATACTCGAATAGGTTGCGCGTGAGACTCATTATCAGCAACATCTGGTATGAATGTGTGTGAAGGTATGCATGTGACTGGACTGTGATAGACTGACGACTAAAAGTTTTGACTGACTCGATACTGAGACAAAAGCGACACAGACTTTGGGATTAGTAAATGTGGGCAACAATTCACCCAGCCTGCAACAGATGGGGGATACTTTGTTTTGTTTGTGTTTTTGCAGGAGCAGGAGGATAAGAGAGAGCTGAGGGGATGTAGCTTCACATGAGGTGTGGAGCTGCAGACTTAACCCTTTGGTGGCTAATTTTGAGTTACGGATGTTTGCATTAAGAAAATTGTCTTTTATTAGCTGTGTTTTTGATTAAAGTATCCCATCATATGGTTGGGAATGTCAAATGCTAAAGTGAAGAAAAGGTTTGATTTTGCTAATGACTAGAGATGGCCGCGATACCACTTTTTTATGTCCGATACCGATACCGATATCATAAATTTGGATATCTGCCGATACCGATATGAATCCGATATAGTGTGTTTTTAATCAATAAAACTGTTTTTTTAATATCTTGCTGCATTTTGTATAAGTTCATACTCAAGTTTAAATAAACAATAACACTAAAGCTATTCTGTTATACCTGTATGTAAAAATACACTGCACCCAAAATATTTTATAGTTCAGCAACACTGATCAATCTAATAAACAACCTACTCCATCCTCCTATTCTGAGTATTTTTAAAGTACTTAGCAGAAATATTAAGCAACCTAACTAATAGGGTTGCAAACTCCCAACAAAAAAAAATAGGGAACCACCCCCACCCTCCACGTCATGATGCTTGTCGATGTAATCAACTTTAATTTGATGCAGGGTGAAAAAAATGCACAGGAATTAATTATTTTCAAGAATAATTAAATAGATTCAACATCTTTCTTCAACAGAATTGCAGACTGCACAGATGGTATCTTCCCAAAGGAAAAAGTACTATAGCTTACTAAGGGTATATTAGACTTAACAGTTACTATATACAGTAATGGACTTCTATACATTTTACATCAGATTAAAACTTTAGGTGTAGATTCAGATAATTATTTATTAAAAGCTAGACATTTTAAATGAGAATAAGAAAGAAAAGTATGTCTTTGTGCCCCTTTTCCTGTTAATGCCCTATCGGCCCCACAAGCTAAACTTTGCTAGATCCGCCCCTGCACAGTTACCAGCAGTCAGCTACGTGAAAAGGATCCTGGTGTGAAAGTAATATTAAATAAATTCTAACAACAGCTTATCAAGGTTAAAGGTGCTGCTGTTGTTCCGCTTCTGGTTTTCCTCTTTCTGGTGCAAAGTGGGCCAAAAACAAAAGAAGAGAGACGGACTCGCGACAGAAAAGCCGATCAGCTGATGGTTAAGCAGTTTCCACGATTGAAGTAGCTGCAGGAAGGTGAGGAGAGAGAGAGAGAGAGGCAGTCGCTCCATATATCGGTTGTTAAGCTTAACATGGGGCACGCTTTACAAACACTCAGAGATGAACTTACACGCTTTACTTCTCTCTGGGATAACTTCCTCGGAGATGAAATGCTGGTTTGGTAGCAAGGCTACAATACACACAACTGCTCTATCACGTGAGCACACTGCTCCGGCGTGCTACGGTTATATGAGCGAGGTTACACCGTGTCATAAGTTTTGTGGTGTGTTTTTTAATATTTAATGTATCGGATTACATTTTAATTTCTCACCGATATCCGATCCAGTAATTTCGTCAGTATCGGACCCGTCTGGATCGTAATCGGATCGGTCCATCTCTACTAATGACTGAACATGTTATTATTAACCATAGCAGGCCACTGTAAAAGTCAATTAACTTTTATAGAGAAAGAAGCCAAAACTTTAATAATATGTATGAATAACAGGGAAATGGAAAACTTCACATTCAGAATAGAGATGTGTAATAACAAACACTGGTCCATGTGATTTGGGTTCACCATGAAATAGTCAAATTTTAAAAAGTAGAATATAACCAGCGGGGCGCGTGATAGGGATGTGGTGCTGCATAAGAACAAGGCAAGCTAGAGAAGAGAAAACTATTGTGTTTAGTTTTGATAAATTCGAATTAAAATGTACCATTACACTCAGAGGATCAATATGAAAGCAAAATATGCAAATTCTGTATGGAAGTATATGACTGGTGACTGTTCTGTCCTGAGCTTTTGTTTCCTATAAGCGCCTACTTGACCACACAACAGCTTTTAGCCACCAAGGAGGAAGTGCGAATATTTGAGGAGAAATATTATGAAAGGTGAAAGGTAAGCCCCCATGGGGGTGATAAAACCATAACTTTGAATTTAATTCTTATAATTTGACACCAAACATAAAATTTCTCCAAAACTGTGTTGTTGTTGTAAATTTAGTTTGTGTTGCATCTGATATGTGCTAACATAGAAGTCATTATACATGGGGTCCACTACGTTAAAGGGGGACAGAGGCCTTAGGACTAGGAAGAAGCAATGGACCTCGCTAAACTGGATTATGAGGTGTGGGTGATCTCTTTTAAAAAAAAAGAGATCAAAGGGGTGTAAGAATTATTATATCGTTTTATGCCACGTTATGCCCCTAATTGAGATTGGGGAAACTATTATGTAGTTTTAGTTTGCATTATTCTTATGAATTAGAAGAAGGTGATAACTATTACATTTGTTAAACTGATTTGTATCACATTGGACTGCTGATTAATTGTGAATGAATGATATTGTTTTATGATGCATTATATGGCTGAGTTATAAAATACTGTTTTCAGAGAGTTATGACCTTATTTGTTTGATTAAGAAGAGAGCAGAATATACGGAGGGTTTTCTGCCCCCATCTCATCAGGAGGAGATAAGACAGGAGCCAAGGCCGCTACTTAGGCGCCGTGTGAGAGAAAGAATGTGCATGTCTCCAAGATTCTTCAAATCTTGACAACAGCCATAAAATTCTCCAAAATTTAGAGACAGAGTGGAATTCTAGATAAACATAAATTTAGCGAACCACAGAAGGATGGCGTTGGACATCCTCAGGGTGGAGAAGGTTGGTGTGACCAAGGTATGGTTTGGCTTGTTGTATGTATATTTCAAAATGATACAGCTCTGGATGGACCACTTACCAGGCCATGGGAGGATGACAGACTTTATTAAATGAGGAGAAGGAATTTTCTGGGATTGAAGAACCCTCTGGGTAAGTGGTTGACAAACATGCATAAAATAAAAGCTATTATTTTGTTATTGACTGTTAATTGATTGATAATTGTGCAGCTTACAGTTGTATTGGCTGGTTATAGACACAGTCTGCTTCATGTTCGAGAATTGTAATTAACAGATTAAAAATAGAGACACTAAAGAGGCGAATATACAGGTGCCACACTATCAGATGCCCGTGACAGTTGGGCTCAGTGCTGAATCAGGTGAGCGGGATTCATGGCTGAATCAAGACATGGATTCCCCTGCTGTGGTCAGTGAGAAAACCAGGGAAATAAAATTTAAAAAGATGTTTTTATATGTGAAGTTCATGTTAATACAGGTTTTGTTTCTAGGTAATTCTGCGGACAAGCTCGGAGACCCGGTGTAAAAGATCTCACATGATAACTAAATTGATTTCATTCCCTAGCACAGGATGACAAGGCTGGAGCAATGATACTGGAGAGGAGAATTTCTGATGCTTTCTGAGATATGATGTCACTAACCTTTTCTTTTAATTTTCCAGCTCAGATGAATTGACACAAGGGTGTGTCAAAAGGGGAAGTTGAGGTTTAACATCAAGCAATGTTTTTTATGAACATTTTATGTCTCTACTTGTGTGTTTAATAATGCAGGTATGGTTAATTTGTTTTTGCTGTCTTTGATTAGAATGAGTGGTTAATAATTGTCATACACATTGCAAATGTGCTCATAATGAGTTGGCACTTTTCGGTGTCTTTTGAAAGGTCATAAAGCTTCGTTGGCGTGATTGTCCGGACTGATATATTGT